>NW_027636043.1:53899-141684 GCF_903797595.1 Erithacus rubecula | reverse complement strand
AGCTCCATGGTGGGGGATAGGGAGAGGAGGTAGTCAAAACATAACCCATAACATTCTACCCCTTATCCCACATTGTGATCATTGACACACGATTGGGATACACACTCACTAAGCACAATATGAAAACTTCCTCTGACTTGCTCAAAACTTCAACACTTACACATTTCCTCCTTCTCACTTGCTCAGGCCTTTGTCACTTACACATTTCCTTCTATTCATAAAATCTAACATACAATGGTGGTGACACTCAACAATATTTGTGTATAATTCATCCTATAATCAGATCTCCCTGAGGTACACAGCGGGTTGTTC
This sequence comes from Erithacus rubecula, assembly GCF_903797595.1. NCBI lineage: Eukaryota > Metazoa > Chordata > Aves > Passeriformes > Muscicapidae > Erithacus > Erithacus rubecula. The sequence goes on along the minus strand of NW_027636043.1, from coordinate 141,372 downwards.
CATCCTTCTGCATTATCCACCAAGTACATCCTGGTTCTTAAGCAAAGGCAATCCCATGAGTGGGTTTGCCTGTAATTGAGGCAGGATGAATCCATACTGTCTTCCCTAGCAACCCTCTGACATGGGCCACTGGGACTTTGTCTCCATCTATTACATTAAGGCCCTCAGACTGGGCAGGACCTGCTCGGTTGGTGGAACCTCAAGTGTTAACTAACCAAGTGGCTTTTGCCAGGTGCTGCTCCCAGTTCTTGAGAGATCCCCCACCCAATGCCTTCAAGGTGGTCTTCAACAATCCATTATACCTCTCCACTTTACCTGCTGCTGGTGCATGGTAAGTGATATGGTACACCCACTCAATACCATGTTCCCTAGCCCAGGTGTTGACAAGGTTATTCTTCAAATGAGTCCCATTGTCTGACTCGATCCCCTCAGGGGTACCATGCCTCCAAAGGACCTGCTTTTCCAGACCCAGGATGATGTGGCGGGCAGTAGCATGGGACACAGGGTAGTTCTCCAACCATCCAGTGGTGGCTTCCATCATGGTCAGCACGTAACGTTTTCCCTGGCGGGTCTGAGGCAGTGTGATATAGTCAATCTGCCAGGCCTCCCCATACTTGTACTTGGACCACCGTCTACCATACCAGAGGGGCTTCACCCGCTTGGCCTGCTTGATGGCAGCGCAAGTGTCACATTCATGGATAACTTGGGTAATGCTGTCCATGGTTAGATTCACCCCTCGGTCTCGTGCCCACTTATAGGTGGCATCCCTACCCTGATGGCCTGAGGCATCATGGGTCCATCGAGACAGGAACAACTCTCCCTTATGTTCCCAATCCAAATCTATTTCCAACCCCCCTCTCTTTGCAGCCTGATCTACTTGCTGGTTGTTTTGCTGCTCTTCATTAGCTCTGCTTCTGGGGACATGGGCATCTACATGGCGAACCTTGACAAGTAGTTTTTCTACCCAAGTGGCAATGTCTTTCCACTTGTCAGGAGCCCAAATTGGTCTTCCTCTATGTTGCCAGTTCGCCTCTTTCCATCTCTTCAGCCACCCCCACAGAGCATTGTCTACCATCCAGGAATCAGTATACAAATAGAGTTTTGGCCACCTTTCTCTTTTGGCAATATTTAAGGCCAGTTGGACAGCTTGAAGTTCAGCAAATTGACTAGATCCTCCTTCTCCTTCAGTAGCCTCTGCAACCCATCATGTAGGGCTCCATACAGCTGCTTTCCATCCCCGATTTGTCCTTACGACGCGACAGGAACCATCAGTGAATAAAGCATAGCATGCTTCCTCTGCTGGCAACTGGTTGTAGGGTGGAGTTTCTTCAGCCTGTATCACTGGTTCTTGTTCCTCATCTGCAACACCAAAACTTTCACCTTCTGGCCAGTTTGTAATTATTTCCAAAAGCCCAGGGCGATTTAGTTTTCCAATCCGGGCACGCTGAGTGAGAAGGGCAATCCACTTGCTCCACATGGCACTGGTGGCATGATGGGTGGAGGGAACCTTTTCGCTGAACATCCACCCCAGCACTGGCAGTCGGGGTGCCAGGAGAAGCTGTGCTTCCATACCAATCACTTCTGAAGCAGCTTGGACACCCTCATAGGCAGCCAGGATTTCCTTCTCTGTGGGAGTGTAATTACCTTTGGACCCTCTGTAATTTCTGCTCCAAAATCCCAGGGGTCGGCCTTGGGTCTCTCCAGGCACCTTCTGCCACAGGCTCCAAGACAAACCATGGTTCCCAGCTGCTGAGTAAAGTACGTTCTTCACATCTGGTCCCATCCTCACTGGGCCAAGGGCTACTGCATGGGCGATCTCCTGTTTGATCTGGGTGAAGGCTTGCTCTTGTTCAGGGCCCCAGTGGAAATTGTTCTTCTTGCGAGTGACCTGGTAGAGAGGGCTCACAATCTGACTGTACTCAGGGACGTGCATTCTCCAAAAGCCGATAACACCTAGGAAAGCTTGTGTCTCCTTCTTGTTAGTAGGTGGGGACATAGCTGTAATCTTGTAATAACATCAGTAGGAATCTGATGCCGTCCATCTTGCCACTTCACTCTCAGGAACTGAATCTCCCGAGCAGGTCCCTTAACTTTACTCTTCTTGATGGCGAAGCCAGCTTCCAGGAGAATTTGGATAATTTTTTCTCCTTTCTCAAACACTTACGCTGCTGTGTTTTCCCATATGATGATATCATCAATATATTGTAGATGTTCCGGGGCTTCACCCTTTTCCAGTGCAGCCTGGATCAGTCCATGACAGATGGTAGGACTGTGCTTCCACCCTTGGGGTAGGCAGTTCCAGGTGTACTGCACGCCCCTCCAGGTGAAAGCAAACTGAGGCCTGCACTCTGCTGCCAAAGGAATGGAGAAGAATGCATTTGCAATGTCAGTGGTGGCAAATACCACCTTGCTGCCTTGGACTCCAACTCATACTGGAGTTCCAGCATGTCCGGTACGGCAGTGCTCAGCGGTGGAATCACTTCATTCAATGCCCAATAGTCCACAGTCAGTCTCCATTCCCCATCAGATTTACGCACAGGCCAAATGGGACTGATAAAGGGTGAGTGGGTTTTGCTGACCACCCCCTGGCTCTCCAGCTCTCGGATCATCTTATGAATAGGAATCACAGCATCTCAAGTTGTTCTATACCGCTGGCGGTGCACTATTGAAGTGGCAATTGGTACTCGTTGTTCTTCTCCCTGCAGAAGTCCTACTGTAATTGGATTCTCAGATAGTCCAGGCAAGGTGTTCAATTGCCGGATGCCCTCTGCCATCACAGTTGCTATTCCAAATGCCCATTTGAGTCCTTTTGGGTCCTTAAAATATCTGCTCCAAAGGGAATCTATGCCCAAAATGCATGGGGCCTCTGGACCAGTCACAATAAGATTTTTCTTCCAATCATTTCCAGTTAAACTCACTTCTGCTTCCACCAGGGTGAAGTCCTGCAATCCACTTGTCACACCAGCAATTGAAACAGATTCTGCTCCCACGTGTGTTGATGGAAGTATCGTACACTGTGCACCTGTATCCACTAAAGCTTTATATTTCTGTGGTTTGGAAGTGCCAGGCCATTGAATCCACATGGTCCAAAAAACACAATTCTCGCTCGCCTCACCCTGGCTAGAGGCAGGGCCCCTCTAAGCCTGTTTTTCATTCTTCTCTGGGGCATACATCTTAGAGGTTCCCTCAAGAGGGTCAGACATCTCATTATCGGTATCATGTTCAGCACTTTGGTTGCGAGAAACAGGAGCAGCTCTCCTTTTGGTGGAACTTCCTCTTTCAGTCTTTCCTTCCTTCAAACCTTGCACTCATTGTGCCAGAGCAGCCGTAGGCTTCCCATCCCATCTTCTCATGTTCTCTCCAGAATCCCGCAAGGAACACCACAACTCAGCTCAGGGAGTGTACCTCCTCTCCCAGTTGGGGGAACGTCTGCGTACCTGGGTTCCCTGGGTACCAGGGTTTCTAATCTGTCCAGTTGAAATTTGGAGGAGGTTCCTCCTTAATCTCCTCCCTGATTCTCCAATGATTTTCCTCTATTTTATCTACTAAGTCTTGCAAGCGTGTTTCCACAGCTGCATTTTCCGCTTTACTAGCTAAGTATAATGCCAGACCCTCCCAACGGGGGGAAGACTGGGCACACTGTAATTGGTTTAATTTAGAAAATGTGATTGATCGGATACATTCTTTGCAACATGAAACAAAATTCAAACTGAGCAAGAAAAATAAAAACACACTTTGGTCAGTTCTAGGTGCTTGTCTTTCAGCTGCTGTGGAATCTCATTTTAAACGAGTGAGTGAGGAAAATGCAGTGATAGACTCCTTGCAAAAACTGGTGGAAGCTTTGCAAAAACTATTACAGGAGGAGAGAAATCAGGTAGAAACTCTGCAAAACCAACTAGAGCAGGAAAGAAATCACAACTATTTGCTACAACTATCACAAGCCTCACAACATGCAGATACACCTAATGAAACAAAAGGAAACATATCACATAAGGCAGATACACCCACAGAGAGAACTAGTACACATACAAAATTGAAGGGAAAATTGCTGCTCTAAAATGAGACCTCTCGTTAAAACGGAATATAAATACCTGAACAATGAGGTATTGACCCCCACATAACCTCCAAAGAAATACCAAACACTGCTACTGAATTGGCCAAATTAAAGAAAGAATACTCATGTCTCCTCCATGAATCTGAGACTGATTATGTTTTTAGAGTTTCACTCACTGGAGGAGATCAAATTAAATGAAGTGAACAAGAAGCCAGTGGGTACTGGGGGCCTGGAGTTTTCTTAACAACTGGAAACTCTCGTGTTCCATGGTCTCTGACACAGCGTGCAGCCTACTGGGCTGGGGGACTTAGCCCCCTAGAAAGAGGTGATCCTCTAGCCATAACTGGCACCCCAGACCAACTCTTAGAAAACATTCCCAAAGCTGCCTGCTTGCAAATTATACATGAAATAAAATTCACTGCTGGCCATAAATCACCTATGCAATTACCTGTAAATGTAAAACAATACCCTCTTCTCACTGGTGCCAAACAAGAGATCAAACCGGTTATACAGGACTTGCAAAAATTCCCTGTATGACCAATCCAAAAACCCAAACCTGACACTGTAGCTGTGTACCAATACATAGATGATGTATTGATAGGAGTAAAAGAAAAACAAAAAGTGAGGGATGTGCAACAGAAAATAATTTCAGACCTAAAAAGCCCTAACTTGCAAATTGCCTCAGAGAAAATTCAAAAACCTTCTCAGGAAGTCATGTTTTTGAAGACAGCCACTACTGGGACTGTCCCCCCTGATGGGGTGGCCCAGAAATCCTCAGTAACAGAAGGAACTGTACAAATCTGGCAATAAAAGTAACTGAGAACTTGGGCAACAGTGATAACAAACCTGCCTCAATAATTAAAGTAGCCTCTGCTTTCTCCCCCAAACAATCTTTGTTCACTAATTCTTCATTCACTGATGTTTGTGCTGAACAAATTATTGCTGTGGGATTGGGTGGGTCTAGAGTTGGGGTGCTGATGGTTTTTTGGGGTGTTTTCCAGCTTGAAGTGCAGAGTGCCTCCTTTGTTTGCAACTACACTGACTCTTATATTGTGTTTAAAGGAGGTACAGAGTGGCTTCCTTCTGGGCAGCAAAATGATTGGGAAGTTAACAGAATTTCTGTCTGCATAATTCCATCATTTTAAACTCCTGCCTCTTTGTGGCAGATTCTGTTGTGTTTACTTTTCACAGAATAATACCACGGAAAGTGAAGATTAATTACTGAATCCCTCATCGAACCTGTATATAGTTACAGCACAGGACCTTACAGCTGTGTTTTATTTTGTGAAGATTCAAAATCAAAATTGAACTGTTGTACAATTTTCCCTCAAAAATTATGTGTGGGAAAAACAATACAAAATATAACGGGGAACTCAATATTAATGTTGCAATATCCACTACCCAACCACTGGTTGTGCTGAAGCTAAAGATTTTTTAAATTGGACCCTACATAATTAAGAAAACTGGACAACAACAAATATTGTTTCATCCAGTGTGGTCCCTTAAACAAGTTAAATTATTGATGCAGAACAATGTTTCAGAAATTCAGCCAAAATGTTCACCTTTTTTACAAACTTTGTTTCAGGGGTGGACCACCTGGCTGTGGAAGCGGAGTGCTTCCAAAAAATGCATGGCAAGAAACATAACCGATGTTGTGGGAACAGGATTGGGAATTTTAAATAGCATTGATTCAGAGGTATTAATGAACAAATTGGTTGCCACCACCAGAGACCTGACCAAATTAAAACAGCTTCTGCAGTCCTCTTTAAAAGCCCTGGGGATGCAACAGTGGTTATTATCAAACATTTTACCAAATTGGGAAAAGGCAAATGTAAACGATCACAAACTGAAAATTGAAGCTCTTGGTACTGCTCAAAACAACATCTCCTTAGCCCTCAGCTGTATCCAGGCACAGCTTTGGATGCAAACAGGTGTTGCCTCAATTATAAGGGAAGGGGAAGAAGGCATCTTCCCTATTGAAATCCGGACAATAATTTGGGACAATGCTAATGATTTTGAAAGGAAGTTTCAGTCCTGGTGGAATTTGGTAAACTTTACCTACAACCCCAGCACAAACACAGCCACAGCCTTTGTGTCAACAATACACAACGCTTCAGTGCATTTGATATACCCCATCATTGCATTAGGATTGAATCACAATGGAACTATTCTCTATCCTTTCGAGCACAGAGAATGGGCCTGTCAAATTGGTGAGAAATGGCAAACTGTTAATTTGGAATCTTGTGTTGTTCGGGAGCAACAGGGTTTCATTTGTGAAAGCAATGCTATTGTGGCCCAAGACATCTGTTTAGGCACAGAGCAAAATATCTGTCATTTTGAAATACACCTTGATGAGACTCCTGCAACAGTGCTGGTGTACATAGGAAATGGATGTGTGCGTGTAAGAACTGCTTGCAACTTAGTGTTTGTAGAAAATGTAACATCTAAAAATCGAAAAGATCTAAAAAATCATTTAAATTTTTGTGTTTGTAATTTTACCACGATCATGGGCTATGACTTTTGCTATACTGCTCCGGTTATGTCTTATCACCTTTTGCAATCCAATTTTACACTGATTCATCAGTTAGTGCCTGCTCCCATCGGGATGAATCTCACTTTGATTAAACAATTGTTGCTTCAGCAGGACTTAATTGGGATCTTGGGAAAAATCAAGAAAAATGGACAGAAGACCCTGGTGACAGTTCATCACGATGTGAGAGAAATACATCAGGTTTTAGAAAGGGTAAAAGGGGATGCTGAACTCAGGTGGTGGGATACTCTTTTTGGGTGGTCACCTACTGCTACCGGCATCCTAAACAAATTGTGTCATCCCATTGTTGTGCTTTAGATTTTGGTTTTAATCGGTTTTGTTTTGTCAGTCATTCTATACATCCTGAATTGGAGAATGGTAAAACGGCTGACACAATTGGCATCAACAATGGAAGCACATAATTTGATCACTACTCCATCTGCTAAAGATACCCCTAAAGTTATTGACACCAGAAAAATTACGCGAGCAGTAAAGGTCAGGACTTTAACAGCAAACTGATTAGAATTGTTTGTTGCTTGTTATGATTGGTATGATTAGTTTTAGTAATGTTAATTTTTCAACTGAAAATGGTTTTGGGAAATAATTTTTTTAATCATAAAACATTATAGTAGATACTAATTTGCTTTTATTTTAATTGTTTGAATTACAATTGTTTGAATGTTATTTAAATGATCTGTTTTAATTCTATTTGTTTGAATTTTAATTGTTTGGAGGTTATGTCATTGATTTTTGTTTTAATTGTTGAAAAGTTATTTTAGCTAATATCATTGTGATTTGTTTGAAAAATTGTTCTAATCAATTTTGTTGTGATTATTTTGCTTTATTATTTTTCTGCTTATATTCCTACCTTTTCCTTTTCCTTTTCCTTTTCCTTTTCCTTTTCCTTTTCCTTTTCCTTTTCCTTTTCCATTTCCTTTTCTGTCTTAACCCCAGTTTTTTGTTTTCCCTGTCCCTGTTCTCGGGATTTGCTATCAAAGACGGGTCCTGAAGATGCTACAACATCACAACATCATGCTGATGGAGTTTCTCAGCGACGCTTGTTGGTCACAGGGTGATGTGAGAGTCCGTGTGAGCCTCTCATCTGTTTCTGCCCAACGACCCTCGCCTGAGGCCTGCACTGCCCAGGGATGGCAGGAACGCCAAGTGACTGTTCCGCAGGTGATTCCTACCAGGACTGGTTTCTCATGACAACTAGTCACGGGGCGTTTACTCAACATAGCTCCCACAGATGGAAGAACAATGGACTGGTCCAGTATGGGCTGCCCTGCGTGTGTTCATAACAACAAAGATGGTTTGGTGTGCCTTGAAACATTCGGTTTTCACCTGTTCCTCAGGGTAATGAGCTCCACATACAATAGTCCATAAATCTTCCACCTTTTGGCCAGAAGCCACTCGCTTTGGGAAAGGACTATAAAAGTGAATTTCTCAGAGGAGACCCCTGAGATCTCCCCAGACGGCAACAGACATCTATTGGCTGGCTCCACAAGGATTCGTCTGCCCATCTTGGTAGCTATAATCCCGACCTCCCTTTCTCTCTCTCTCTCTCTCTCTCTCTCTCTCTCTCTCTGTCCCACTATCGCATTTTGGTTGGCACTAAATAAAGTGGATTTCTGTAAAAGTAAACTGGTTGTGTCCCCTGCTGTGTCTTTTGCGCTCTGAGATCCATAAAAGAACTCGTCATGACTCCCGTTCTGGTTGGACGGACCGTGACAGAGTCCCGCTGCATGACTGATAAAATTTCATCATCCCATTGTTAGGAGCTCCACCCAGGGGAAGAAGCCAAGTGTTTCCTACCTAGATAAAATCTGAGATTTGGAACACCAAAGCAGCCCTTAGCCACTGGTTTCCAAAGAACAAGAGCTCCTAGAACTTCTATAGGATCACGGCTTCAAGACCACTTCATCTGGACTGCTACCACCACTCTAAGTAATAGGGTGTCAGATTGTGTTTTCACAAGGTCAGTGAATTTTCTTTTGTACTACTGCTTGTATTTTCTCCTTTTTCTTATTAAATTTGATTTCTGATGTGGAGTGTCTCACTAGTTTTTTTTTCAGAACCATTACACGGACTCTTAGAACCCAATGGCCATTGTGACACCATGGGGCCTCAGAGAAAAATGGGGCATTGTGGCATCATCAGGGCCCAAAGGAACCAAGGGGCCTTCAGACACCATAAGGACCTCGTGGGATCAAGGGGCCATTGTGACACCACTGTGTCTCATGAAACCAATGTCCATTGTGACACCATAGGGCTTCACAGAACCAAGGGCCCATCATGGCACCATGGGACTCATGGCACCAAGGGGCCATTGTGACACCATGAAGACTAGCAGAACCAAGGGGCCATTATAACACCATTGGGTCTAACAGAACCAAGGGGCCATTTTGACACCATAGGGCCCAAGTTCACCAAGGGGCCCATGTGACACCAGGGGGTGTCATGGCACCAAGGGACAGTGTGACACCATGGAGCCTAAGAGAACCAAGGGGCCATTGGGACACCTTTGTGACAAATTGAACCAAAGGTCCATTATGACCCCATGGGCCCTAGCAGAAACAAGGAGCTTTTGTGACACCATTGAAGCTCGCAGAGTCTAGAGGACAATGTAGCACCATAGGTCCTTAGTGAACTAAGGCTACATGGTTACACCACGGGGCATCATGGCACCAAATGTCCAAGGTGACATTGTGGATCATATCAGAACCAAGGGCATATTGTGGCACCATTTGGCCTGACAGAATCAAGATGTCATAGTGACACCATGGGGCCTCATAGAACGAAGGGCCGTCGTGACTGCATGGGGATGAACAGAATGCAGGCAACATTGTGCCACCATGGGGCCTCACAGAACCAAGGGGCCATTGTACCACCATGGGGCCTCATTGAGCCAAGGGGCCATTTTGAACACGAAAGGGCCTAATAAAACCAAGGGGCCATGGTGACACCATGGTTCCTAAAAGAACTGAGGGGAAATTGTGACACCATGGGGCATAATGGAACCAAGAGGCTTTGGTGACACCATAGGGCCTAAGATATGAAGGGTCCATTGTCATACCATGGTGTCCACCGGAACCAAGGCATCATTGTGACACCATGCAGCCCATCTGAACCAAGGGACCAGTGTGACAACACGGAGCCTAACAGAACCAAGGGGCCATTGTGACACCAGGGGACCTCAGGGAACCAAAGGACCATTGGGACATCATGCGCCCTTTGATACCCAAGGGACCCTTTAAACAAAATGAGGCCTCATAGAAGCAAGGGTGCACTGTGACACTATGAACTCTAATGGAACCCAAGGGTTCATTGTGACACCATGCGGCCTAATACAATAAATGGCCATTGGGACACCATGGGGCCTCATGAAACCAAGGGTCAATTGTGACCCCCATGTGGCCTAACAGAACCCAGGGAGCATTGTGACACCATTGTGCTGTATGAAACCAAAGGGCCATTGTGACACCATTGGTCCAAACAGAAACAAGGGGACAACGTGACACCATTGTGCCATCTGGAACCAACGGTCTATTGTGACACCTTGGAGCCTAACATTATAAGGGGCCACTCTGGCACGACGAGGCCTCATAGAACCAAGGGACCATTGTGACACCATGGGACCTCATGGCAGCAAGGGTCCATTTTGAACACCATGGAAGCTCATAGAACCAAGGGGCCATTTTAAACACCATGGAGACTAATAGAATCAATGGGCCATTGTGACCCCAAGGGTCCTAAAAAAACTGAGGGAAATTGTTACACCACGGGGCATAATGGAACCAACGAACCATTGTGACACCATGGGGGATTATGGCACCAAGGGATCATTTTGAACACAATGGGACATATAAGCACCAAAGGGCCATTGTGACATCATGGGTGCTAATAGAACCAAGGGGAAATTGTGACACCATGGAGCATAATGGATGCAATGGTGTTTTGCAAAACCATGGGGCCTAACAAAACCCAGGGGCTGTTGTGACACCATTGTGCCGTATGAAACCAATGGTCCATTGTGACATCATGGGGCCTAAGAGAACCAAAGGGCCTTTGTGACACCGTGGGGCCTCATAGAACCAAGAGGCCATTGTAAAACTATGGGACCTCAGGGAACCAAGGGGACATTGTGACACTATGAGGTCTCAAAGAACCAAGGGATGAGTTAGACACCCTGGAGCCTAATGAAACCAAGGGTTGCTTGTGACACATGGAGGCTCATGGAACCAAGGGGGCTTTGTAACACCATGGGGGCCCATAGAACCAAGGGGCCATTTAAACATCATGGGACCTTGTGGAAACAATGGGCCAAATTGACACATTTTGCCTCATAGAACCAAGGTGCCACTGTGACACCCAGATGATTCATGGCACCAAGGGGCCAATTTGAACACTATAGGAGCTCATAGAACCAAGAACCAATTTGAACACTATGGGGCCTAAAAGAACTGAGAGGCCATGGTGACATTGTGGGTCCTAACACAACTGAGGGGAGATTGTAACTTCATGGGGCCTCATGGCACCAAGGGGCCATTTTGAACACCATGGGGCCTAATACAGCAAAGGGACTTTTGTGTCACCATGAGTCCTCTGATAATCAAGGCAGGATTGTGACACCAAGGGGCCTCATAGAACCAAGGGGGTATTGACACACCATGGAGTCTAACAGAACCAAGGGGCCATTGTGCCCCCATGGGACTTCATGGAACCAAGAGCCATTGTGAGACCATGGGACCAAACAGGCCAAGGTGCCAATGTTACTCAATGCTGTCCACTGGAACCAAGGGGCTATTGTGAGACCATGGAGCCTAAGAGAACAAAGGGCCCATTGTGGCACCACGCAGCCTATCTGAACCAAGGGTCCATTGTGACACCATGGAACCTAACAGAAGCAAGGTGCCATTCTGATACTATAGGGCCCCATGGCACCAAGGGGCCATTTTGAAACCAAGGGTGCCTAACCGAACCAAAAGGCCATTGTGACACCATGGGACCGTAGAGAAGCAAGAGGACATTGTGACACGATGGGTCCTCATAGAACCCAGAGTGCATTGTGACACCATGGGGCCTCATAGAACCAAGGGTCCATTGTGGCACATGACAATCATAGAACCAAGGGGCCATGGTAACAACATGGGACCTCAGCGAATCACAGATCCACTGTGACACCATGTGGCCTATATGAACCGAGGGGCCATTGTGAGAACATGGGTCCTAACAGAACCAAGGGGAAATTGTAACACCATGAGGCCAAACAGAGCGAATGGGCCATTGTAACTCCATCGGGCCTTATGGAACCAAGGGTCCATCATGACACAATGAGTCCTAACAAAACCAAGGGAAAATTGTGACACCATATGTCCTAAAAGAACCAAGGGTCTATTGGGAGTACCATAGGGCCTAAGGAAACACAGTAGCCATTGTGACCCCATTGTGCTGTATGAAACCAATGGGCCTTTTAGATACGATGGGGCCTAATAGAACCATGTGACAAATGTGACACCAACGTGCTGCCTGGAACCAATGTTCCATTGTGACCTGATGGGACCTCATAGAACCAATGAGCCGTTGTGACACCATGGGGCCTAACAGAATAAAGGGGCCATTCTGACAAAACGGGCCTCATGGAACCAAGTTGCCATTGTGACCTGATGGGACCTCATAGAACCAAGATACCATTGTGACACCATGGGACATCATAGAACCAAAGGTGTATTGTGACACCAGTGCGCCTAACAGGACCAAGTGTCCATTGTGACATATGAGGGCTCATAGAACTCCAGGGGCCATTATAACACCATGGGAACTCACAGAACCATGGGTTCATTGTGACACCATGTGGCATGTCTGATCTAAGTGGTCATTGTTGCAACATGGACTCAAACAGAATCAAGGTCCATTGTGACACCAAGTAGTCTCATGGCACCAAAGGGCCACTTTGAACACCATACGAGCTCACAGAACCAAGGGGCAATTATTAACACCATGGGGCCTAACAGAACCAAGGGGCCATAGTTACACCATGGGTCTTAACAGATGGGAAATTGTGACACCATGGGGCATGAAAGAAGCAAGGGGTTTGGGTCACACCATAGAGCCTAACAGACAAAGGGACCATTTTCACACCATGGTGTCCACCAGAATCAAGGGGCCATTATGACATCATGGGGCCTCCCTGAACCAAGGGTCCATTGTGACACCATGGAGCCTGACTGGACCACGGTGCCGTTGTGACACCATAGGGTCTCATGGCACCAAGTTGCCATTTTGAACACTGTGGGGTCTAAAAGGACCAAGGGGACCATTTTATGCCCTGGGGTATAATGGATGCAAGGGTTTATTGTGACACCATTGGGCCTATCAGAACGATGGGGCTGTTGTGACACTATGGGAGCTCATTACACCAAGGGGCCATTGTAAAAACATGGGACCTCATGGAACCAAGGGTCCATTGTGACACCATAGGTCCTCAGAAAACCAAGGGGTCATTGTGACACCTGGGGCCTAATAGACCCAAGGGTGTATTGTGACACCATGTGGCCTAACAGAGCCAAAGGGCCATTGTGACACCGTGAAGGCTCATAGAACCAATGGTCCATTGAGACACCATGGGGTCTCATGGTATCAATAGGTCACTGTGACACCATGGGGCCTCATAGATCCCAGGTTCCATTGCGTCACTATGGGACCTCATGGAACCAAGCGGCCATTTTGACATCATGGAGCCTCATGGAACAATGGTCTATGATGAGACCATGGGGCCATACAGAACCAAGGTGCCATTGTGACACCTTGCAACTTAATAAAGCTAAGGAGCCATTTTGACATCATGGCCTCATAAAACCAAGGGGCCAATGTGACACCATGGGACCTCACAGAACCATGGGTCTGTTGTGGCACCATCTGGTATGTCTGATCAAATTGGTCATTTTGACAACATGGACCCAAACAGAACCAAAGTGCCATTGTGACACGAAGCGGGCTCATGGAACCGATGGCCCATTTTGAACGCCATGGGAACTCATAGAACCAAGGGGCAATTATTAACACCATGGGGCCTAATAGAACAAAGGGGCCATGGTGACACCGCGGGGTCTCATAGAATTAAGGCTGTATTGTGACAACATGGTGCCTAACAGAGCCAAAGGTCTATTGTGACACATGGGGGCTCATAGATGCAAAGGGCCCTTGTAACACCTAGAAGCATATAGAACCTCATGGAATCAAGTGGCCATTGTGACACTTTGGTGCCTCATAGAACCAAGGGGCCATTCTGGAACCATGGGGCCTCTGAGAACCAAGGGGTGATGTAGACACCATGGAAACGAATGAAACCAAGGGCCATTGTTACACCATGAGGTCTAAGAGAAGCAAGGGGCCATGATGTTACCTTGGGGCCTAAAAAAATCATGGGGCCATTTTGACATCATGGAGTCTCGTGGAACCACAATGCCATTGTGACACCAATGGACCACAAAAACCAAAGGGGAATTGGTACACCCTGGGGCCTAAGAGAACCAAGGTGCCATTGTAGCACCACGGATAGTAACAGATAAAAATAGTCATTATGGCAGCATGGGGAAGGAGACATTGTGATACCTTGAGACCTAACGGAACCAAGGGACCATTGTGACACCATGAGGCCTAACAGAACTCAGTGGCCATTGTGACATCATGGGCCCTAACAGAACCAAGGGGCCATTCTGACCCCATAGGACCCAACGGAACCAAGGATGCTACTGAGGAATCTCGTGTGAACATTAATAAAACAAAGAATCTGCTCCAGTTGAGCACCTCTCCCCAGGTGTCCTGGGGTGACGTTACGATGCTTTGTATCCCCAATTGTGTGTGCTGTTCATTTCTGGAATTATGTTTGGTGCTTTCAGAATTGACTCTGAAAGTGAAGGTTTGTTTTGTCTAGTTAGCGGGTGCCCCTCCACCATCGTCTGGGCTTAGGGAGGCTCACTGGCTTTGCTTTCCCTTTGCTGGCTTGGCTTGGCTCGCTGTCTTTGCTTTTGCTTTTTCCTTATTAGTTCGTTTAGCTAGGCAGCCCAATTTCCTTCTCTGGACTGTTTTCTTTGCTTTCCTTCTTCTGTTTTCCTGAATACCATCTGAACCTGTTCCGTACCAGAACCTAGGAACATCGAGGAGCCCCATGAGTCTGCATTTTCATGATAAGCATTCAGCCCTCCCCGGCGCCAGAGACTTTCTGAGTTTGTTCATCCTCTCAGACTGGTGAAAGAGTTTCTTTTGTCATCTGTGGCTGTTTTTTTCTTGTATTGGGGAGTGGGTTTTTTTTTTTTTTTGTTTGCTAAATAAATAGGTTTTATCCACTTTTCCTCTGAGGAAATTCTTCCTGAACCCGGTGGTGGGGGTCTGGATTTTTGGGGGGGGGCCTCCTTCCAGAAGTTTTCCTCTTAATTTGTCCTAAATCAGGACACCAGGGTTCTACAGGTCCTGCAGGATTCTGCTCCATCACAGGCTTCCTGTTTGGTCATAGCCTCCTTTGGGAATTGATCTACTGCAGAGCAGGATCCAGCACTGGATGCAGGCGAATTCCTGCTGCATTCTGAGCCTCCATGGGCTGCAAGTGGATCTCTGCTGCATCATGAGGTACCTGAGCCAGTCCCCCTCCCCATGTGTCGCTGCATGATTAGGGCAGGGGAAATTTGGGAGGACCAGAACTCCTGTTTCCTCCAGTTACACAGTTGTGAATACTGAGTTTTCGGAGTAGCTACTGCCCATTCTGGTGTTGTGTCACCAACTGAACCATCCAGCAGTTCAATCTTAGGTCAAGCTCCCATATTGACAGGATCTTTTCTTGATGCCCTCTGGCTCTCATCCATAATTTCCTATATACTTGACCTAAGCATTGTTTTTCCAGGAACAATCTTAAAATGCTGGAAATAAGATTTTAAAGTTTTAGAATAGAATAATATATATATAAAACAAGTAGAACTTTTAGAACAAAAGTTTGTCCTTTTGGCCTTCTTCTTCATAAGTCTAAGTAATATTTCATTAAATAAAAAGTCTGCATTACAAGCCACAAATTGTTAGTTTTAAGTTATTAAGTTAAAAGTAAAAATAATTTAAGCATCATTTCTTAATTAAGCAATTTATCATTAAAATACCTGCAAAAAAAGTCTTCATTTTAAATTGTTTAACTTAAAGTACTGTAAAACTCACCTTTGGTAAAACTAGAATAGAAATAAAAAGTAATAAACATCTAAATCCAAACAAAAAATAAAATCTCACACATTTAATCCCAACCCTAACAAAAAATCCCCCCACAGCATTAATTTATCATCCAAACATTGGGCAAGTCTTTGCAATCTTCGGGCCTAGATATTGGATTGAGTCCCATCAATGTTGGGATACCCAGACTCCATCCTTCATGCTGGAGTGCAGGATGACATCACATGTGCACGGTGTTAGGCATTGCCGTTCCTTGACAGTTGATCAAATCTGGAGGTCAGGGGATTCAAGGAGCCCTGCTTTTGCATCCGTTTGGTCTGCCAAGTATCTTTGTCTAGGGATGGTGTATATGTTTTGGGTTATGTCAGTTTTCCGAAGAGGTTTTCATGTGAAGATGTATGCTCTGACACGTTACTCACCAAGCTGGTGACATGGCAGTCCACTTCCCTTTGCTGCAGAGCACGTAGAAAGTGCTGGTGGTCAAAAGCCTTAGCCAATATCCATGAATACAACACCCAGCAGCCTGTGTTCTCTTCTGGCAGATCAAATTATTTTTTGCTGGAGTATCAATTTTTCAGAGCATCCCACTGCTTCATAAAGCCTCTTTGCCTTGGCTTGAGGGAGCATGCCTCAGTTAACCTTGCTGATCTTATTCTGGAGAACAGTCTTAACAAGATGGAACCAATCGTGATCATTCATGGTTTCTTATAAATAGATATGATAATAGATTTCTTTTCCAGCTTAAGTAGTGGTGGCCCATCCACCTGGGCCAAATTGGTAAATTTATCTCAAATATGGGCAGTGGCCAACAAAGTATGATTGAAAGAATTGTATTGCTCCCACATGTCCTACCCACTGTCCAGATATGCTGTTCAGCCTTATTTTTTATTTTCATGAACAGAAACAATCCATCGAGCTTTGTCCACAAAATTATGTACCATACCAATGGAGAAGAGCAGTGCTCTGGATGCTCTGGGCCCAGGCTGTCTTCTCTTGCTTCATCTTAGAGAGACCTAGGGCCAACAGCAGAAGAGTTCTTCTCACACCACTTTTCTCGCGCTCCTATGGGAAATCCCAAAAATTCAATGTCTGCTGGATTTGTAAGATCTTGAGTTAGTCTGTGAAGGCACTGATATTTCCTGACCTTGTCATTGGCAGCAACTTTCAAGGAGGAGTTGGTGTGCTTGTATCTGACTGTCATGTTCACCATGAATGCCTTTCTTCCTTTAACAAATATCAAATCTGGCTTGTATAACTTGTTGTCATCACCTCTTGAAACACAGTCCAATTCTTCTTTTTTGCCTCACAGCTCACAGTTGTGTCTCTTTGTGCCTTTATTCCTGGTGTTTTGAGTAATTGGACAGCTCCCTTTAATATGGGCTGATGTTTCATTATCAGCACCACAATATTATCAAGTTTCCACAAGTACCCCTGGCCATGATCTCTCTCCTGGGGCAGACATTGACTCTCAACTGTAGTGTAGTTACCAATTTTCTATGAGGTGTGCTTCTGGTTATCCACCAATTACTGATATTATCATTTTCAAACTTCTCAATACCATGGCCTTGGGATAAGATTAATGATATGATATGATATGATATGATATGATATGATATGATATGATATGATATACATCATATGCTTTGGGATACTTGGTCAACCCCTCCCAGTTTCCACCAAAGAAGTTTACATGTTCCAAGAACTGTTTAGCATGGCTCCTCCTCGGGTTTACCTTTTTAGAGCCTGCACATTTCTTGGCTTTAGTCTGTTCTTATTATCACCTCCAGCCTGGGCTTCGGTCCATACTTGGTGCTGATTGTAGCAGGGGACTTCATCACCTCTTCATTGGAATCCCAACCAAGCAGGCAGTTCAATTCCCACAAGCATGACTATATCAGCTATTTCACTACTATGTTTAAGTTTAGTTAATAGCAGAAATAAAAACTATATCGTTATAGAAAAATGCTATAACATTATACATACAGCATGCATTTTAATATTTGCAAAAAACCAATATCATAATACGGATTTATATCATGCTGGACATTTTCCAGCCCATTCCCAGCTCAAAGCGGAGGGAAGAAGAAAAGGAAAGAGCAGCCCTGACAGAATCCCAGAACGATGGTGCTGAGAAGGGGCCCAGCAGGGTGAGACACCTCAAGCCCAGTGAAGGTGCAAATGAGACCATAGGAGCACAACCTACGAATTTCATTGAACATGGATTTGATTGAACTGGAAATGTGAGGTAGAGAAATAGGAAAGAGAGAAAAAGAAAGAGGGAAGAGTTGAGGCTGGGACTGGGCAGCTGCTGGGAAGAGCCACAGAGCACAGCGCCTTTCACCAGCACACCCAGAGCCCAAACTGAACAATTTGCTCAGTGGTGACTCCCCAGAGAGTGGCATGAAAAATGTGTTCCTCTTTGTGTTGATTTAAAAAGGTGTAATACAAGAAAATAAGAGACAAATAGTAAAGTAAAAGGTTATAATGGTTGGGAGTTTGGTATTTGGTTAAGAATACACTTTTTTTTGAGGTATATTTTTTGAATTTATTTGCTTCTTGTACATTTACAGACATTGTATATTTTCAAACTGTTCTATAAATTATATTTTATAATTTAGGATTTGTTTTTATGGTTATGTTATGAGTTTGGTTTTTAAGAGCATTTGTGGTTTTAATTTATTTTTTTTAATAAGTTTTGATTTGTGGCTTTTAGTTTTTAGAGACGGTTGGTGCTGGTAACTGGTATATTAGCAAAAGGTGTTTTTATTGAGTGTTATTTAATTAAGTAAGTAGTTTCTTTATTACAAATACTCTTTATTAATCTATGCTACTTTCAAAGAAAACTATTTTTAGAAAATTATTTTAACACTATACATACAGTATTTATCTGAATATCCAGAAGCCAATGCCATAACATGTATTTGTAGCAGCGGCAGAGCCGCAGCGCCCAGCGCTCCCCACTCCCACCCCACCTGCGCCACCCCCTCGCATCCAGCGACCCCCGGGAGCGGAACTGGGGCTCGGGGGGAGGGGACGGCACGGACGGATCTGCACTGGGGGGCCCCGAGCCCCCTGCCCAGCCCTGTGAAGCGCGGAAAAACTCTCTACACCGCACAAAATAAGGTATAAGAGTAGGAATGTATTTATTCAGCGCTGAGGGGGATAGCTCCTCCAAAACCACGCACACCTTTGGCGGCCTGCACCTCTCTTTTTATTCTCTACGAACTAGGATTGTACAATACACCTAATACATATTCATTGCCTGTCCCCGCTTCATATTAAAATTAGCTACACGCCTCTTTCTGCTCCACACTGCTCCTTGGGAAAAAGTAAACAGTCTTCCTCTCAGTTGCACTTTTCATCTTGTCTCCTTGCACACATTCTATTTACTCCTTTGCCCATCTTCTGGACTTTGATACCAGTTTTCCTGGGTTCAGGGATCTGGAGAATCCCCCTTATCCTGTGGTGCCTTTGTCCTTGCATCCTGTTCGCCCACCCCAGCTCTTTATCTTATCCTGCAGCCTTGCTCTCCCCTGTTCTTGTAAGCACCGTAAATTCCAGCAAACATAGGGTTTTGTCAGCCCCCTTCTAGTCCAAGCATTTCTCGATGCTCGATTCCTAACTCTCAGTTGCTCTGTCTCCCCTGCAGGCTCAGGGGGTGCTGCCCCCTCCCCAACAGCCGCTGCTGCGGCGGCCGTGGGGCACAGGGGGTGGCAAAGGGGGGTCCGGGATGCGAGCGGGGGAGCAGCGGGAGGAAGAGGAGGAGAGAGGAAGGGGAGGAGAGAGGAAGGGGAGGAGCAGGAGCAGGTGGAGCAGGAGAGGGGTAGCAGGCGCAGGCGGAGAATCGCGGTGCTGCAGGGCGAGCCCGCTGAGCCCGCAGCTCCGCTGGCCCCGGCAGCATCGCATTCCTGCATCCCGCGGGTGAGCGCGGAGGGGAAGCTCGGCCCGGGGCTATCGCGGCAGCTCCGGCACGGCTGGTTGGGTTTCGGATTCTTGGGGGAATGGGGGGGTGGTGTTTGTGCCTCGCAGATTCGGGAATCGAGTCCCAAATGTATTTGGGTGTCCTTGGGAGAGGTATTTTTTTATTGATGTGAGGAGGGGATGTTTCTGGCTCTTGCAGGAATCCAAAGATGAGCCGTAAATGCTCCTTGGGGGGATTTGAAGGGGCCACGTGGCGATGGCCCGGTCCCGGCGGGGCGGGACATCGGTTTTGGGGATCCCTGGGAGAGGCGGGGAATGAAAGGCGGGAGCCCCGGCGTGGGGAGAGGGGCGACAGCAGAGCTGGGGGACCCCCGGCAGCCCGGAGGGGTGGTGGAGCCGGGAGATGAGTGGGGTGCGGGCCCCCCGAGCCTGGAAGGGCTGACAGGAAACGGGGGAAGCCCTGAGTGCCTGGAGTGGGGGGATGCAGGAGAGGGGGACCCTGGGACCTGAGTCAGGATCAGGGCAGGATGAGCCCTGGGACCCACAAAACTCCTTCAGCTTGCCTGAGCAGGAGCCAGGAGAGGGGGAATCCCCAGGAGCCACGGGTCCCCATCAGCTCTGAAAACAGGAACCCCCATAACCACAAAGTGAAGAGTGTGAACAGGGATCTTCTGGGACAGTGTTTTTGGGCTCCTTCGTGATTTTTGGAGGTTTTTATGGACACCAGACAGCCCGGGCATTTCTAGAGATGCACTCAGACAGCAGGATCTTCAAAGCCATATCAATCACTTTGTTTTTCCCCCAAACCAAGATTTTCCATCCCCAAGTCTTATCCAGATGGAGGCTGTGAGGAACAGGAAGATGCCCCTGCACAGCCAGGCAGGTGAGGAGGATGTCACTGCCCCTTTCCCCCTCTGTCCTGCTGTGAGGATTGGGGGCATCTCCTCCTTCCGTCTGGCACAGAGGCAAATCCCATCCTCTCCTTGTCCTTCCCCCACAGACAAGGAGCTGAGGACGGAGACCATGGAGGACAAATCCCCACAGCAGAACCTCGTGGAAGAGGCTGTTTGCAGCGGCTCCACAGTGCAGGAATCCAACAGGGAGGAAAAGCCGCGGAGATCCCGCACAAGGAGGGGCTGCAAACGCAGATCATGGGGATCCGAGGAGGAAAGACCCAGCCTGGGCCGGGCAGGCAGCCAGAGATGTGGCCAGAGCTCTGAGCTGAGGGTCCATGAGCAGCTTCAGGATGGCAAAAAACCCCTTCAGTGTTTGGAATGTGGGAAGAGTTTCCGCACGAGCTCCGGCCTAGTCCGGCACCAGATGATCCACACTGGGGAGAAGCCCTATGAGTGTGGGAAATGTGTGAAGGGATTCAGAAACACCTCAGATCTGATCAGTCACCAGACAGTGCACACTGGGGAACGGCCCTATGAGTGTGGGGAATGTGGGAAGGGATTCAAGTGCAGCTCCAGCCTGATTCGCCACCAGAGGACCCACACTGGGGAACAGCCCTACGAGTGTGAGGAATGTGGGAAGAGCTTCAGTGTGAGGTTCGGTTTGATCCGCCACCAGAGGATCCACACTGGGGAACGGCCCTATGAGTGTGGGGAATGTGGGATGAGCTTCAGTGTGAGGTCTGGTTTGACCCGCCACCAGAGGATCCACACTGGGGAACGGCCCTATGAGTGTGGGGAATGTGGCATGAGTTTCAGGATGCGCAGCGACCTCACCCACCACCAGAGGATCCACAGTGGGGTGCGACCGTATGTGTGTGGGGAATGTGGGAGGAGCTTCAGCCAGAACCACAAACTGATTGTCCACCAGATGATCTACACGGGGGTACGACCATATGTGTGTGGGGAATGTGGGAAGGGCTGCAGAACCACCACTGAGCTGATGCGCCACCAGACAGTGCACACTGGGGAATGGCCCAACGAGTGTGGGGAATGTGGGAAGGGATTCAGAAATACCTCTGAGCTGATCCGCCACCAGACGGTGCACACCGGGGAACGGCCCTACAAGTGTGGGGAATGTGGGAAGGGATTCAGCCAGAGCTCCAGCCTGATCCGCCACCAGAGGATCCACACTGGGGAACAGCCCTGTGTGTGTGAGGAATGTGGGAAGAGCTTCAGCCAGAGCTCCAGTTTGATCTACCACCAGAGAATCCACACTGGGGAACAGTCCTATGTGTGTGGGGAATGTGGGAAGGGATTCCACAAGAGCTATGGTTTAATCTGCCATCAGAGGATGCACACTGGGCAGAAGCCCTATAAGTGTGGGGAATGTGGGAAGGGCTTCACCATGAGGTCCTGTTTGATCCGCCACCAGAGGATCCACACTGGGGAACGGCTCTATGAGTGTGGGGAATGTGGGAAGGGATTCAGCCAGAGCTCCAGCCTGATCCGCCACCAGAGGATCCACACTGGGGAACGACCCTACAAGTGTGGGGA
This sequence comes from Erithacus rubecula, assembly GCF_903797595.1. Lineage (NCBI taxonomy): Eukaryota > Metazoa > Chordata > Aves > Passeriformes > Muscicapidae > Erithacus > Erithacus rubecula. The sequence goes on along the minus strand of NW_027636043.1, from coordinate 119,207 downwards.
TTGTGGGAAAGGCTTCCGAGACACCACCGAATTAATCCAACACCTGACAGTGCACACCGGGGAACGGCCCTATGAATGTGGGGAATGTGGGAAGAGCTTCAGCGTGAGGTCCAGTTTGATCCGCCACCAGAGGATTCACACTGGGGAACGGCCCTACAATTGTGGGGAATGTGGGAAGGGCTGCCATGACACCTCTGAACTTAGGCAACACCTGACAGTGCACACCAGGGAACAGCCCTACAGCTCAGGGGAATGGCCCTACAAATGTGGGGAATGTGGGAAGAGCTTTAGGCACAGATCCCACCTGATTGTCCACCAGAGGATCCACACCGGGGAGAAGACCTATGAGTGTCCTGAGTGTGGCAAGAGGTTTCAGAGGAGATGCAGTCTGCTAAAGCATCAGCAGATTCATGTAGAGGAGAGGAGAGGCCCTTCTGCTTCCCCTAGTGCAGGAAGGGCTTTAAGAAAAACTCCACCCTCTTCACCCACCAGTAGATCCACACCAGGGAGAGGCCCTAACAGTGTCCCTAGTGTGGGAAGAGCTTCTCCCAGAACTCTGCCATGCCCCAGCACCAATGGGGGCACTGGCAAGGAAAGCTCTGTAAGTGCCCCGCGTGTGCAAAGAGGTTCCTGCACTGCTCCAGCTCCATCCCCTCTGTTGGACCCCGTTGGATGCTCCCCAGTGACCCTCGTTGGGCAGAGCCTTGGTGATCCATGGTCCTGGTGATCCATGTTGTGAGCTCACCTGGCTGGTGGTCTCCACATCTTCCTGGCTCTCTGTGGGCACCTGGACTCAGCAGGCCAAAAACCCATTGGGATGCAGACTGATATCAGGAATTCATTTGGGACAGTGGATTTTACTTTCCACCCTGTGAGAGTCCGTGTGAGCCTCTCGTCTGTTTCTGCCCAACGACCCTCGCCTGAGGCCTGCGCTGGCCAGGGATGGGAGGAACACCAAGTGACTGTGAAAAGCAGGTGATGCCTACCAGGACTGGTTTCTCATGACAACTAGTCACAGGGCGTTTACTCAACAAAGCTCCCACAGATGGAAGAACAACGGACTGGTCAGTATGGGCTGCCCTGTGTGTGTTCATGACAACAAAGATGATTTGGTGTTCCTTGAAACGTCCTGTTTCCACCTGTTCCTCAGGGTAATGATCTTCACATAGTCCATAAATTTTCCACCTTTTGGCCAGAAGCCACTCACTTTGGGAAGGGACTATAAAAGTGATTTTCTCAGAGGAGACCCCCGAGATCTCCCCAGATGGCAACAGACATCTATTGGCTGGCTCCACGAGGATTCGTCTGCCCGTCTTGGTAGCTATTATTCCGAACACCTTTCTCTCTCTCTCTCTCTCTCTCTCTCTCTTTCTGTCCCACTATTGCATTTGGTTGGCACTAAATAAAGTGCATTTCTGTAAAAGTAAACTGTTTTTTTTTCCCCTGATGTGTCTTTTGCGCTCTGAGCTCCCTAAAAGAACCAGTCACGACTCCCACTTGAGTTGGGCGGATCACGTCAGAAGGTTTGCAAAAACTATAACAGCAGGAAAGAAATCCGGTAGAAACTCTGCAAAACCAAATAGAGCAGGAAAGAAATCACAGCTATTTGCTACAACTATCACATACCTCACAACATGAAGATACACCTAATGAAAGAGAAGAAAAGGAAACATATCACATAAAGCAGATATACCCACAGAGAGAACTAGTACACATACAAAATTGTGGGGAAAATTGTTGCCTTAAAATGAGACCTCTCGTTAAAATGGAATATAGATACCTGAATGATGAGGATTTTGACCCCCACATAACCTCCAAAGTAATACCATACACTGCTACTGAATTGGCCAAATTAAAGAAAGAATACTCGCGTCCCCCACCCAAGAATCTGAGACTGAGTCTGTTTTTAGAGTTTCACTCACTGGAGGAGATCAAATTAAATGAAGTGAACAAGAAGCCAGTGGATACTGGGGGCCTGGAGTTTTCTTAACAACTGGAAACTCACATGTTCCATGGTCTCTGACACAGCGTGCACCCTACTGGCCTGGAGGACTTAGCCTCTAAAAAGAGGTGATCCTCTAGCCATAACTGGCACTCCAGACCAACTCCTAAAAAACATTCCCAAAGCTGCCTGCTTGCAAATTATACATGAAATAAAATTCACTGCTGGCCATAAATCACCTATGCAATTACCTGTAAATGTAAAACAATACCCTCTCCTCTCTAGTCCCAAAGTAGAGATCAAACTGATTATACAGGACTTGCAAAACTCCTCTGTATGGCCAATCCAAAAACCCCAAACCTGACATTGTAGCTGTGTACCAATACATAGATGATGTATTGATAGGAGGAGAAGAAAAAGAAGAAGTGAGGGATGTGCAACAGAAAATAATTTCCCACCTAGAAAGCCCTAACTTGCAAATTGCCTCAGATAAAATTCAAAAAGCTTCTCAGGAAGCGAAGTTTTTGAAGACAGCCACTACTGGGACTGCCCTCCCTGTCGGGGTGGCCCAGAAATCCTCAGTAACAGAAGGAACTGTAAAAAATCTGGCAATAACAGAAACTGAGAACTTGGGCAACAGAGATGACAAACCTGCCTCAATAATTAAAGTAGCCTCTGCTTTCTCCCCCAAACAGTCTTTGTTCACTAATTCTTCGTTCACTAATGCTTCTGCTGAGCAAATTATTGCTGGGGGACGGGGTGACTCTTGGGTTGGGGCGCTGATGGTTATTTGAGGTGTTTTCCAGCTTGAAGTGCAGAGTGCCTCCTTTGTTTGCAACTACACTGACTCTTATGCTGTGTTTAAAGGAGGTACAGAGTGGCTTTTTTCTTGGCAGCAAAATGATTAGAAAGTTAACAGAATTTCTGTCTGCATAGTTCCATCATTTTTAGCTCCTGCCTCTTTGTGGCAGATTCTGTTCAGAATAATGCCATGGAACGTGAAGATTAATTACTGAATCCCTCATCGAACCTGTATACAGTTATGGCACACGACCTTACAGCTGTGTTTAATTTTTTGAAAATTCAAAATCAAAGTTGAACTGTTGTCCAATTTTTCCAAAAAAATTATGTGTGGGAAAAACAATACAAAATATAAAGGGGAACTCAATGTTAATGTTGTAACACCTATTACCCAACCACCAGTTATACTGAGCCTTAAATTTTTTGAAATTGGACTTTGGATAATTCGGAAAACTGGCCAACAGCAAATATTGTTTAATTTGGTATGGTCTTTTAAACAAGTTAAATTATTGATGCAAAACAATGTTTCAGAAATTCTGCCAAAATGTTCACCTTTTTTACAAATTTCATTTCAGGGGTGGACCATCTGGCTGTGGAAGCGGACTCCTTCCAAAAAGCTCATGGCTAGGGACATAACCGGTGTTGTGGGAACAGGATTGGGAATTTTAAATGGCATTGAATCAGAGGTATTAATGAACAAATTGGTTGCCACCACCAGAGACCTGACCAAATTGAAACAACCTCTGCAGTCCTCTTTAACAGCCCTGGGCATGCAACAGTGGTTATCAAACATTTTACCAAACTGGGAAAAGGCAAATGTAAATGATCACAAACTGGTAACTGATGCTCTTGGTACTGCTCAAAACATCTCCTTAGCTCTCAGCTGTATCCAGGCACAGCTTTGGATGCAAACAGTTGTTGCCTCAATTATGAGGGAAGGGGAAGAAGGCATCTTCCCTATTGAAATCCCAACAATAATTTGGGACAATGCTAATGATTTTGAAAGGAAGTTTCAGTCCTGGTGGAATTTGGTAAACTTTACCTACAACCCCAACACAAACACAGCCACAGCCTTTGTGTTGACAATATGCAATGCTTCAGTGCATTTGATATACCCCACCATTGCATTAGGATTGAATCACAATGGAACTATTCTCTATCCTTTCGAGCACAGAGAATGGGCCCGTCAAATTAGTAAAAAATGGCAAACTGTTAATTTGGAATCTTGTGTTGTTCGGGAGCAACAGGGTTTCATTTGTGAAAGCAATGCCATTGTGGCCCAAGACATCTGTTTAGACACAGAGCAAAATATCTGTCATTTTGAAGTACAACTTGATGAGACTCCTACAACAGTGCTGGTGTACATAGGAAATGAATGTGTGTGTGTAAAAACTGCTTGCAACTTAGTGTTTGTAGAAAATGTAACAGTGGATCTAAAAAATAATTTAAATGTTTATGTTTGCAATTTTACCACGATCATGGGCTATGACTTTTCCTATACTGCTCCGGTTATCTCTTATCACCTTTTGCAATCCAATTTTACTCTGATTCATCAGTTAGTGCCTGCTCCCATCGGGATGAACCTCACTTTGATTAAACAATTGTTGCTTCACCAGGACTTAATTGGGATCTTGGGAAAAATCAAGAAAAATGGACAGAAGACCCTGGTGACAGTTCATCACGATGTGAAAGAAATACATCGGGTTTTAGAAAGGGTAAAAGGGGATGCTGAACTCAGGTGGTGGGATACTCTTTTTGGGTGGTCATCTACTGCTACCGGCATCCTAAACAAATTGTGTCATCCCATCGTTGTGCTTTTGATTTTGGTTTTGATCGGTTTTGTTTTGTCAGTCATTCTATACATCCTGAATTGGAGAATAGTAAAACGGCTGACAAAATTGGCATCAACAATGGAGGCACATAATTTGATCACTACTCCATCTGCTAAAGATACTCCTAAAGTTAGTGACACCAGACAAATTACACGAGCAGTGAAAGTCAAGCCTTTAAGACCAAACTGATTAGAATTGTTTGTTGTTTGCTGAATAATTGTTTTATTCATAAAAACATATTACAATTGATATTGATTTGTTTTAATTTTTATTGTTTGAATTTTAATTGTTTAAATGTCATTTTATTGGTTTGTTTTACTTTTGATTGTTTGAAAGTTATTTTAGCTAATATGATTGTGATTTGTTTGAAAAATTGTTTTAATCAATTTTGATGTGATTACTTTTGTGTTTATTTCCTTCCTTTTCCTTTCCATTTTTCCTTTTCCTTCTTACCCCTGTTTTTTGTTTTCCCTGTCCGTGTTTTTGGGATATGCTACCACTAATGGGTCCTGAAGATGCTACAACGTCACAAGATCATGCTGATGGAGTTTCTCAGCGACGCTCGTTGGTCACAGGGTGATGTGAGAGTCCGTCAGAGCCTCTCGTCTGTTTCTGCCCAACGACCCTCGCCTGAGGCCTGCGCTGGCCAGGGATGGGAGGAACACCAAGTGACTGTTCCGCAGGTGATGCCTACCAGGACTGGTTTCTCATGACAACTAGTCACGGGGCGTTTACTCAACAAAGCTCCCACAGATGGAAGAACAATGGACTGGTCAGTATGGGCTGCCCTACGTGTGGTCATGACAACAAAGATGGTTTGGTGTGCCTTGAAACGTCCTGTTTCCACCTGTTCCTCAGGGTAACGATCTCCACATGCAATAGTCCATAAATCTTCCCACCTTTTGGCCAGAAGCCACTCGCTTTGGGAAAGGACTATAAAAGTGACTTTCTCAGAGGAGACCCCTGAGATCTCCCCAGACGGCAACAGACATCTATTGGCTGGCTCCATGAGGATTCGTCTGCCCGTCTTGGTAGCTATAATCCTGACCCCCCTTTCTCTCTCTCTCTCTCTCTCTCTCTCTCTCTCTGTCCCACTATCGCAATTTGGTTGGCACTAAATAAAGTGCATTTCTGTAAAAGTAAACTGGTTTTGTCCCCTGCTGTGTCTTTTGCTCTCTGAGATCCATAAAAGAACCAGTCACGACTCCCGCTCAGGTTGGGTGGATCGCGACAGGGTCGCGTTGCATGACTGATAAAATTTCATCATCCCATTGTTAGGAGCTCCACCCAGGGGAAGAAGCCAAGCATTTCCTACCTAGATAATATCTGAGATTTGGAACACCAAAGCAGCCCTTAGCCACTGGTTTCCAAAGAACAAATGCTCCTAGAACTTCTATAGGATCACAGCTTCAAGACCACTTCATCTGGACTGCTACCACCACTCTAAGTAATAGGGTTTCAGATTGTGTTTTGACAAGGTCAGTGGTTTTTCTTTTGTACTACTGCATGAATTTTCTCCTTTTCCGTATTGAATTGGATTTCTGATGTGGAGTCTCTCACTAGTTTTTTTTCAGAACCCTTACACGGACTCTTAGAACCCAATGGCCATTGTGACACCGTGGGGCCTCAGAGAAAAAAGGGGCATTGTGACATCATCAGGGCCCACAGGAACCAAGGGGCCTTCAGACACCATAAGGACCTCATGGGATCAAGGGGCCATGGTGGCACCACTGTGTCCCATGAAACCAATGTCCATTGTGACACCATAGGGGTTCACAGAACCAAGGGCCCATCATGGCACCATGGGACTCATGGCACCAAGGGGCCATTGTGACACCATGAAGACTAGCAGGACCAAGGGGCCATTATAACACCATTGGGTCTAACAGAACCAAGGGGCCATTTTGACACCATAGAGCCAAAGTTCACCAAGGGGCCATTGTGACACCAGGGAGTCTAATGGCACCAAGGGACATTGTGACACCATGGAGCCTAAGACAACCAAGGGGCCATGGGGACACCATTGTGACAAATGGAACCAAAGGTACATTATGACCCCATGGGCCCTAGCAGAAACAAGGAGCTTTTATGACACCATTGAGGCTCACAGAATCTAGAGGACAATGTAACACCATAGGCCCTTAGTGAACTAAGGCTACATGGTTACACCACGGGGCATCATGGCACCAAATGTCCAAGGTGACATTGTGGATCATATCAGAACCAAGGGCCTATTGTGGCACCATTTGGCCTGACAGAATCAAGATGTCATAGTGACATCATGGGGCCTCATAGAACGAAGGGCCGTCGTGACTGCATGGGGATGAACAGAATGCAGGCAACATTGTGCCACCATGGGGCCTCACAGAACCAAGGGGCCATTGTACCACCATGGGGCCTTGTTGAGCCAAGAGGCCATTTTGAACACAAAAGGGCCTAATAAAGCCAAGGGGCCATGGTGACACCATGGGTCCTAAAAGAACTGAGGGGAAATTGTGACACCATGGGGCATAATGGAACCAAGAGGCTTTGGTGACACCATAGGGCCTAAGATATGAAGGGTCCATTGTCATACCATGGTGTCCACCGGAACCAAGGCATCATTGTGACACCATGCAGCCCATCTGAACCAAGGGACCAGTGTGACAACACGGAGCCTAACAGAACCAAGGGGCCATTGTGACACCAGGGGACCTCAGGGAACCAAAGGACCATTGTGACATCATGTGCCCTTAGATACCCAAGGGACCCTTCAAACAAAATGAGGCCTCATAGAAGCAAGGGTGCACTGTGACACTATGAACTCTAATGGAACCCAAGGGTCCATTGTGACACCATGCAGCCTAATACAATAAACGGCCATTGTGACACCATGGGGCCTCATGAAACCAAGGGTCAATTGTGACCCCCATGTGGCCTAACAGAACCCAGGGAGCATTGTGACACCATGGGACCTCATGGCAGCAAGTGTCCATTTTGAACACCATGGAAGCTCATAGAACCAAGGGGCCATTTTAAACACCACGGAGACTAATAGAATCAATGGGCCATTGTGACCCCAAGTGCCCTAAAAAAACTGTGGGAAATTGTTACACCATGGGGCATAATGGAACCAAGGAGCCATTGTGACACCATGGGGCATCATGGCACCAAGGAATCATTTTGAACACAATGGGACATATAAGAACCAAAGGGCCATTGTGACATCATGGGTGCTAATATAACCAAGGGAAAATTGTGACACCATGGAGCATAATGGATGCAATGGTGTTTTGCAAAACCATGGGGCCTAACAGAACCCAGGGGCTGTTGTGACACCATTGTGCCGTATGAAACCAATGGTCCATTGTGACATCATGGGGCCTAACAGAACCAAAGGGCCTTTGTGACACCGTGGGGCCTCATAGAACCAAGAGGCCATTGTAAAACTATGGGAGCTCAGGGAATCAAGGGGATATTGTGACACCATGAGGTCTCAAAGAACCAAAGGGTGATTTAGACACCCTGGAGCCTAATGAAACCAAGGGTTCCTTGTGACACATGGAGGCTCATGGAACCAAGGGGACTTTGTAACACCATGAGGCCTCGTAGAACCAAGGGGCCATTTAAACACCATGGGACCTCGTGGAACCAATGGGCCAAATTGACACATTTTGCCTCATAGAACCAAGGTGCCATTGTGACACCCAGATGGCTCATGGCTCCAAGGGGCCAATTTGAACACTATGGGAGCTCATAGAACCAAGAACCAATTTGAACACCATGGGGCCCAAAAGAACCAAGAAGCCATGGTGACACTGTGGGTCCTAACACAACTGAGGGGAGATTGTAAACCCATGGGGCATAATGGGACCAAGGGGCTTTCGTGAAACCATGGTGCCTCATGGCACCAAGGGGCCATTTTGAACACCATGGGGCCTAATACAGCAAAGCGGATTTTGTGTCACCATGAGTCCTCTGATAATCAAGGTGGGATTGTGACACCAAGGGGCCTCATAGAACCAAGGGGGTATTGACACACCATGGAGTCTAACAGAACCAAGGGGCCATTGTGCCACCATGGCACTTCATGGAACCAAGAGCCATTGTGAGACCATGGGACCAAACAGGCCAAGGTGCCAATGTTACTCAATGCTGTCCACTGGAACCAAGGGGCTATTGTGAGACCATGGAGCCTAAGAGAACAAAGGGCCCATTGTGATACCATGCAGCCTATCTGAACCAAGGGTCCATTGTGACACCATGGAACCTAACAGAAGCAAGGTGCCATTCTGATACTATAGGGCCCCATGGCACCAAGGGGCCATTTTGAAACCAAGGGTGCCTAACAGAACCAAGAGGCCATTGTGACACCATGGGACCTCAGAGAAGCAAGAGGACATTGTGATACCCTGCGTCCTCATAGAACCCAGAGTGCATTGTGACACCATGGGGCCTCATAGAACCAAGGGTCCATTGTGGCACATGGCAGTCATAGAACCAAGGGGCCATGGTAACAGCATGAGATCTCAGAGAATCACAGATCCACTGTGGCACTATGTGGCCTATCTGAACCATGGGGCCATTGTGATACCATGGGGTCTAACAGAACCAAGGGGAACTTGTAACACCATGAGGCCAAACAGAACGAATGGGCCATTATAACTCCATCGGGCCTTATGGAACCAAGGGTCCATCATGACACAATGAGTCCTAACAAAACCAAGGGAAAATGGTGACACCATATGTCCTAAAAGAACCAAGGGTCTATTGGGAGTACCATAGGGCCTAAGGAAACCCAGTAGCCATTGTGACCCCATTGTGCTGTATGAAACCAATGGGCCATTTTGATACGATGGGGCCTAATAGAACCATGTGGCAAATGTGACACCAATGTGCTGCCTGGAACCAATGTTCCATTGTGACACCATGGGGCCTAACAGAATAAATGGGCCATTCTGACAACACGGGCCTCATAGAACCAAGATACCATTGTGACCCGATGGGACCTCATAGAACTAATGAGCTGTTGTGACACCATGGGACTTCATGGAACCAAGGGGCCATCATGACATGACGGGGTCTCAGTGAACCAAGATGCCATTGTGACACCATGGGGCCTCATAGAACCAAAGGTGTATTGTGACACCAGTGGGCCTAACAGGACCAAGTGTCCATTGTGACATATGAGGGCTCATAGAACTCAGGGGCCATTATAAGACCATGGGACCTCACAGAACCATGGGTCCATTGTGACACCATGTGGCATGTCTGATCTAAGTGGTCATTGTTGCAACATGGACTCAAACAGAATCAAGGTCCATTGTGACACCAAGTAGCCTCATGGCACCAAAGGGCCATTTTGAACACCATACGAGCTCACAGAACCAAGGGGCAATTATTAACACCATGGGGCCTAACAGAACCAAGGGGCCATAGTTACACCATGGGTCTTAACAGATGGGAAATTGTGACACCATGGGGCATAAAAGAAGCAAGGGGTTTGGGTCACACCATAGAGCCTAACAGACAAAGGGGCCATTTCCACACCATGGTGTCCACCAGAATCAAGGGGCCATTATGATATTATGGGGCCTCCCAGAACCAAGGGACCTTTGTGACACCATGGAGCCTGACTGGAACACGGTGCCATTGTGACACCATAGGGCCTCATGGCACTGACGTGCCATTTTGAACACTATAGGGTCTAAAAGAACCAAGGGGACCATTTTATGCCCTGGGGCATAATGGCATAAGGGTTTATTGTGACACCATTGGGCCTAACAGAACGATGGGTCTGTTGTGACACTATGGGAGCTCATTACACCGAAGGGCCATTGTAAAAACATGGGACCTCATGGAACCAAGGGTCCATTGTGACACCATGTGGCCAGTGTGAACCGAGGGGCTGTTCTGACAACATGGCTCCTAAGAGAACCAGGGGAAAATTGTGACACTATGGGGCCCAAGGAATGCAACCGGCATTTGTGACGCCATAGTGCTTAACAGTGCAAAGGGGCCACTGTGACTCCATCAGACCTCACGGAACGAAGGGGCCATTGTGACACCACAGGGCCTCATAGCACCAAGGGGCCATTTTGAACACCATGGGAGCTCATAGAACAACCGGGGCAATTTAAACACCATACGGACAAATAGAAACAAGGGGACATTTTGACATCATGGAACCTCGTAAAACCAAAATGCCCTTGTGACACCAATGGACCGCAAAAACCAAAATTGAATTGTGACACTGTCGGGCCTATGAGAACCAAGGAGCCATTGTGACACCATGGGTCCTAAGAGAAAAAAGTGGTGGTTGTGGCACCATGGCACCTAACAGAACCAAGTGGCTGTTGTGACACCATTATGTTGCATGGTACCAATGGTCCTTTTGACACCATGGGGTCTGACAGAACTAAGGGATCATAATCACACCATGGTGTCCACCAGAACCCAAGGCCCATTGTGACACCATGTGACTTCATGGAACCAAGGGTTCATTGTGACACCATAGGTCCTCAGAAAACCAAGGGGTCATTGTGACACTTGGGGCCTAATAGACCCAAGGGTGTATTGTGACACCATGGGACCTAACAGAGCCAAAGGGCCATTGTGACACCGTGAAGGCTCATAGAACCAATGGTCCATTGAGACACCATGGGATCTCATGGTATCAAAAGGTCATTGTGACACCATGGGGCCTCATAGATCCCAGGTTCCATTGTGTCACTATGGGACCTCATGGCACCAAGCAGCCATTTTGACATCATGGAGCCTCATGGAACAATGTTCTATGATGACACCATGGGGCCATACAGAACCAAGGTGCCATTGTGACACCTTGGAACTTAAAAAACTGAGGAGCCATTTTGACATCATGGGCCTCATAAAACCAAGGGGCCAATGTGACATCATGGGACCTCACAGAACCATGGGTCCTTTGTGGCACCATCTGGTATGTCTGATCAAATTGGTCATTTTGACAACATGGACCCAAACAGAACCAAAGTGCCATTGTGACACGAAGCGGGCTCATGGAACCAATGGCCCATTTTGAACACCATGGGAACTCATGGAACCAAGGGGCAATTATTAACACCTTGGGGCCTAATAGAATGAAGGGGCCATGGTGACACCGTGGGGTCTCATATAATCAAGGTTGTGTTCTGACACCATGGTGCCCAACAGAGCCAAAGGTCCATTGTGACACATGGGGGCTCATAGACGCAAAGGGCCCTTGTAACACCTAGAAACACATAGAACCTCATGGAATCAAGTGGCCATTGTGACACTTTGGTGCCTCATAGAACCAAGGGGCCATTCTGGAACCATGGGGCCTCTAAGAACCAAGGGGTGATGTAGACACCATGGAAACTATTGAAACCAAGGGCCATTGTTACACCATGAGGTCTAAGGGAAGCAAGGGGCCATGGTGTTACCTTGGGGCCTAAAAAAATCATGGGGCCATCTTGACACCATGGAGTTTCGTGGAACAAAAATGCCATTGTGACACCAATGGACCACACAAACCAAAGGGGAATTGGCATACCCCGGGGCCTAAGAGAACCAAGGTGCCATTGTGGCACCATGGATAGCAACATATAAAAGTAGTCATTATGGCCGCATGGGGAATTACCCCCAGTTCTCCATTCCCGGCGCTTTCTTCAGGGCGGTCCCAGGGTGTCCCAGGTGTTTCTCAGAGGGCTCCAGGGGGTCGCAGCGGGGATCCAGAGGGATCCAGAGGAATTCTCTGGAAATCCCCCTTCTCCGCTCCCCCACCGCGCTGCCTCGGTCACTTTCGCTTCCGCGTCTCAACCCGAGAGACCGAGATCTACCCAGCTACCCGTGACGTCACTGACACTTTGAGTTTCCATTGGTGGGCAGGAAATACCGGCGCCAATGGCGGGGCCGGAGGCGGCTCTGGATCGCAGCGGAGCAGCGCGATGGCTCTAGCGCTGGGGCTGCTCTTGGGGCTCCTGGGGGGCCTGGGGGGCGCGACGAAAGGTGAGTGGGACCCTCCAATACCGGGACCCCTCGGAACCGCAATTCCCGGGCACCGGGACCCCCCTGAACTTCCATTTCCGGGCACCGGGAACCCCCCAACCCTCCATTCGCGGGCACGGAAACCCCCGAAATCTCCATTTTGGATCCTGTGACCCCCCCTCAATCCACCTCCCCAGCAGCGGCCACATCAATGTACCCCCTTATCTGGCACGGAGACCCCCCTGTACCCCCATTTTCTGCTCACCAGCACCCCTTGAACCCCCATTTTCGGGCAGCAGAACGCCCTTGAGCCCCGAATTCCGGGAAGGAAACTCCCCCTTAACACACATTCCCCAGCACGGGAACCCCTGAACCCCCATTTTTGGGCACGGGGACTCCCCCATACTCCCTTCCCCAGCACCGGGACCCCCCTGCACCCCCTAATCCGGGGCTGGGATCCCCCCGCAGCCCCGTCAGTGCTCTGGGACCCCCCTGCACCCCCATTCCCGGCCATCCCCACACCCCAGTTCCGCCCTTTCCCTCGGCTCTTGAACCCCCAGATCTCCCAAATTTCTGCATCCCCCGAGTTCTCCATTGCCGGCGCTTCCTGGGAGGGGGTCCCGGGGGTCTCAGCGCAGATCCAGTGGGATTCAGATGAATTCCCTGGAATTCCCCTTTACTCCCGTCTCGCTTTCGCGTCTCCCAAACCGCGTCCCCGGGATCCGCCCCCACCTCCCAGCCCCAGCCCCCCTTTCCCGTGGTCCAGGGACCCCCAGGACCCCCGTTCCTGCCTTTCCCAGCTCCCAGCTCCCACTTTTCTCAACAGTGGGGACCCCTGGAGCCCCTTTCCTGGGCACAGGGACCCCCTGGATCCCCCATCCCGCCTCTCCCGGTCTCTTCCTTGAACCTTGCGCCCTTCCCCGCTCTCCCAGTTTCGCTTCCTGAGCCTTGGACGCCGCCAGACCCTCCAATCTCTGAGTCCCCCCCAGTTCTCCACTCCCTCCTCGTTCTGCGGGGGGGGTCCTGGGTGGTCCAGGTGGGATTCAAGGGAATTCCCAGGGTTTCCCCTGTCCCCTCCCCCTCCTCGCGCTCCCCCGGTCACTTTCGCGTCTCCCAAGCTGCGGCTTCGGGATCGGCCCCGGCACCGGCACCGGGACCCCCTGAACCCCCGTTCCTGGGCACGGGGACCCCCCTGCACTTCCATTTCTTGGCGAACCCCCCTTTCTGGGCACAGAGACCCCCTTGAAGGTTCATTTCGGGGAACCGGGACCCCCCTGTTCCCCCTTCTCCAGTCCTGAAAACCCCTGCACCCCTTATCAGGAACCTGGAATCCACTGAACCCCCATTCCCGAGCAGGAAAACCCCCTGCACCCCCATTTCTGGCCACCGGGACCCCCCGAACCTCAATTTTCAGACACAGGGACCCCTTGAACCCCAGAACCCGCAAAGAGAACCCCCCTGAGCCCCATTTCCTGCGTATCGGGACCCCCCTTATCCAGCCCCAGTGCCCCCCTGTACCCCCTTTCCCGGCCCTCCCCCTCTCGGGGACCCAGCCCCCCATTTTCCTTGACCTCGGGACCTCCTGAAACCCGATTACTGGGCATGGGGACTCCCCCCGCACCCCCTAATTCGGCATGGGGACCCCCTGCACCCCCTTCTCGGGCATCCCGCCCTTCCCAGGCCCCAGACCCGCCCTTTTCCTTCCCTTTGCACCCCCAGATCTCCCAAATTTCCATGTCCCCCCAGTTCTCCACTCCCGGCGCTTTCTTCAGGGCGGTCCCAGGGGGTCCCAGGTGTTTCTCAGAGGGCTCCAGGGGGGTCGCAGCGGGGATCCAGAGGGGTCCAGAGGAATTCTCTGGAAATCCCCTTTTTCCCCTCCCCCCCCGCGCTGCCTCGGTCACTTTCGCTTCCGCGTCCGAAGCCGAGAGACTGGGATCTACCCAGCTACCCGTGACGTCACTGACACTTTGAGTTTCCATTGGCTAGCAGGAAATAGCGGCGCCAATGGCGGGGCCGGAGGCGGCTCTGGGGGCGGGGCCAGTTCTGGGGGCGGGATCGCAGCGGAGCAGCGCGATGGCTCCAGCGCTGGGGCTGGGGCTGCTCTTGTGGCTCCTGGGGGACCCGGGGGGCGCGACCAAAGGTGAGTGGGACCCCCGAAACCGGGACCCTCTGAACTTCCATTTTCGGGCACCAGGAACCCCCTAACCCTCCATTCGCGGGCAGGGAAATCCCCGAAATCTCCATTTTGGGTCCTGTGACCTCCCCCTCAATCCCCCTCCCCTGCAGCGGCCCCACCAATGTACCCCCTTATCTAGCACGGAGACCCCCCTGAACCCCCATTTTCTGCTCACCAGTATCCCTTGAACCCCCATTTTCGGGCAGCAGAACGCCCTTGAGCCCCGAATTCCGGGAAGGAAACTCCCCCTTAACACACATTCCCCAGCTCGGGAACCCCTGAACCTCCATTTTTGGGCACGGGGACTCCCCCATACTCCCTTCCCCAGCACCGGGACCCCCCTGCACCCCCTAATCCGGGGCTGGGATCCCCCCGCAGCCCCGTCAGTGCTCTGGGACCCCCCTGCACCCCCATTCCCGGCCATCCCCACACCCCAGTTCCGCCCTTTCCCTCGGCTCTTGAACCTCCAGATCTCCCAAATTTCTGCATCCCCCGAGTTCTCCATTGCCGGCGCTTCCTGGGAGGGGGTCCCGGGGGTCTCAGCGCAGATCCAGTGGGATCCGGATGAATTCCCTGGAATTCCCCTTTACTCCCGTCTCGCTTTCGCGTCTCCCAAACGCGTCCCCGGGATCCGCCCGCCCCTCCCAGCCCCAGCCCCCCTTTCCCGTGGCCCAGGGACACCCAGGACCCCCGTTCCTGCCTTTCCCAGCTCCCACTTTTTTCAACACTGGGGACCCCTGAAGCCCCTTTCCGGGGCACAGGGACCCCCTGGATCCCCCATCCCGCCTCTCCCAGTCCCTTCCTTGAACCCTGCGCCCTTCCCGGCTCTCCCAGTTTCGCTTCCTGACCCTTGGACGCCGCCAGACCCCCAATCTCTGAGTCCCCCCCAGTTCTCCACCTCTTGCTCGTCCTGCGGGGGGGTCCTGGGTGGTCCCCGGGGGGATTCAGGGGAATTCCCAGGGTTTCCCCTGTCCCCTCCCCCTCCTCGCGCTCCCCGGTCACTTTCGCGTCTCCCAAGCTGCGGCTTCGGGATCGGCCCCGGGACCGGCACCGGGACCCCCTGAACCCCCGTTCCTGGGCACGGGGCCCCTTTGAGCGTTCATTATGGGGAACGGGAACCCCCCTGTGCCGCTTTCTCCTCTCCTGAAAACCCCATCACCCCGTTATCTGGCACCTGGAATCCCCTGAACCCCCATTCCCGTGCACGGAAACCCCCCTGAACCACCATTTCTGCTCTCCGGGACCCCCCTGAACCTCAATTTTCGGACACCGGGACCCCTTGAACCCCATTACCTGCAAAGAGACCCCCCCTGAACCCCATTTCCTGCGCAGCCGGATCCCCCTTATCCAGCCCCAGTGCCCCCCTGTACCCCATTTCCCGGCCCTCCCCCTCTCGGGGACCCAGCCCCCCATTTGCTTTGATCTCGGGACCCCCTGAGCCCCCATTTCTGGGCACGGGGACCCCCCTGAACCCCCATTCCCGGTCATTGGGACACCCCCGAATCCCCATTTTCGGACATCCCGCTTTTCCCAGACTCGAGTCCCGCCCTTTCCCTTGACCTTTGGACCCCCCGAACCTCCCAACTTTCCGTGTCCCCCCGTTTTCCATTCCCGGCGCTTCCCGAAACGGGGTCCCAGAGGGTTCCAGGGGTCTCAGGGGGGTCTCAGCGGGGATCCAATGGGATCCAGATGAACTCTCTGGAATTCCCCCTTTCCCCCTTTTCCCCTCCCCCACCGCACTCCCTCGGTCTCTTTCCCGTCTCCCAGGCTGCGCCTCCGGGATCCGTTCGCCTCTCCCAGTCCCAGCCCCCCCTTTCCCTCAACACCGGGAACCCCTGGAGCCCCTTTCCTGGGCACAGGGACCCCCTGGATCCCCCATTCTGCCTCTCCCAGTCCCTCCCTTGAACCTTGGACCCTTCCCGGCTCTCCCCGTTCTGCTTCCTGCCCCCCCAGTCTCTGTGTTCCCCCAGATCTCCACCCCCTGCTCGTCCTGCGGGGGGTCTGGGAGCATCCCTGGGGTATCGTGGACACTCCCAGGGGGGATTCTTGGCTCTGGGACCCCCCTGAATTCCCAGTCCCAGTGGAAAGGAAGGCACCTCCCTGCACTCCCTTATCCAGTACCAATCCCCCCCTGCACCCCCTTTCCCATCCACCCCGCATTCCCCAGCTCCAGACCCACATTTTACTTGACTCTGAGACCTCTCCTGGACCCCCATTCCTGTTTTTTATCAGCCCCCAGCCCCCCTCTCCCTCTGCATCAAGGACCTCTGAGCCCCCCATTCCAGCCATCCCGGGTCTCCCCACCTTGTGACCCCTCTTTCCTTGGCACTGGGGATTTCCTTGATCCCTTATCTCACTTCTCCCGGTCCTTGTCTCCTCTTTTCCTTGACCCTGGGAGTCCCCTGAACCCCCATTCCTGGACACTGGGACTCCATGCACCCCCTTCCCAGCTCTCCCAGTTCCCCTTTCATTAATCCATGACCCCTCAACCCCCCCAAATCTCTGTGTCCCCCCAGTTCTCCACTCCCTGCACTACCTGGATGTGTCAGTGTCAGAGCCCAGCCCGGGGATCCCCCAGTTCATGGCCATTGGGTACCTGGATGGGATCCCCTTCACACGCTACGACAGCGAGCCGGGCCGGATGGAGCCGCTGACACAGTGGATGAAGGACGGAGCAGAGCCGGGATATTGGGATAGAGAGACACAGATCAACGTGGGGAACCAGCACTTCTATGCCAGGGGCCTGGAGATACTGCAGGACCGGTACAACCAGAGCAGGGGTGAGTGGGGGGATCTGTGGGGCTGGGATGTGGATGGATGGGTTGGGATGGGATCCATGGGGCTGGGGTGGGATCTGTGGGGCTGGGACACAATTCCATGAGTCTCTGTGGGTTCAATCCCCCCAGGTCTCCACACAGTGTTGCGAGTTGCTGGCTGTGACCTCCTGTCCGACGGGAGCGTCCGTGGATCTTACCGGTACAGCTACGACGGGAGGGATTTCATCTCCTTTGACCTGGAATCCAGGAGATTCGTGGCGGCCGACAGCGCTGCTGAGGTCACCAGGAGGCGCTGGGAAGATGAGAATGTGGCTGAGGGTTTTACAAATTACCTGGGGCACGAATGCCCGGAGTGGATCCCGAAATACATCGGATATGGGCAGAAGGAGCTGGACCGCAAAGGTGGGAGCAGAATTCCTGTGGGAAAGTGGGATTTGGGAATGGAGGACTTGGGAACAAGGTAATTCCTGTGGGAATTCCACGGACAAATCTCCCCCCCATCCCATTGCAGTGGGAATTCCATGGGCAGATCTCATCTCTATCACATTCCCATGGAATTCCATGGACAGGTCTTACCCCTGTCCCATTCCCATGATATTCCATGGGCAGATCTTACCTCTATCACATTCATAATAAATTCCATGGGCAAATCTCACCCCCATCCCATTCCCATGGAATTCCATGGGCAGATCTCATCTCCATTTCACTCCAGTGGGAATTCCATGGACAGGTCTCACCCCCATCCTGTTGCAGTGGGAATTCCATGGGCATATCTCACCCCCATCCCATTCTCATGGAATTCCATAGGCAGACCTTATCTCTATCCCATTCCTATGGAATTCCATGGGCAGATCTTATCCCCATTCCTGTGGGAATTCCCTGGGCAGATCTCACCCCCATCCCCTTCCAGTGGAAATTCCATGGGCAGGTCTCACTCCATCCCATTGCAGTGGGAATTCCATGTGCAGATTTCACCCCCATCCCCTTCTAGTGAGAATTCCATGGACAGATCTCACCCCCATCCCATTGCAGTGAGAATTCCATGGGCAGATCTCACCCCCATCCCATTCCCATGGAATTCCATGGGCAGATCTCACTCCCATCCCATTGCAGTGGGAATTCTATGTGCAGATCTCACCCCCATCCCATTCCCATGGAATTCCAGGGATGTCTCTCACTGTTATCCCATTCCAGAGCCCCCTGATGTCCATGTGTCCGGAAAAGAGGAACACGGGATGCTGATCTTGTCCTGCCACGCGTACGGATTCTACCCCAAGGCCATCGCGGTCAACTGGATGAAGGGGGATGAAATCCGGGATCAGGAGACGGAGTGGGGCGGGGTCGTTCCCAACAGCGACGGCACCTTCCACACCTGGGCCAGGATCGAGGCGCGGCCGGAGGAGCGGGAGCAGTACCGGTGCCGGGTGGAGCATCCCGGAATGTCGGAGCCCGGGATCTTCGCTTGGGGTGAGGCTGGGAATGTGGAATGTGGGAATTGGGGAGTTGGAATTCCCAGATGGGGATTCCCCTCCCCCTCCTCACCATCCCACAATTCCCAGAGCCGACATCTGGTGGGAATCTCACCGTGGTGGTCGCTGTGTCCATTGTTGCCATCATCATCCTCATTGTCCTCGTTGGATTCGTCGTCTGGAAGCTCCAATCCGGTAACACACGGATGGGGGTCAGGAAGGGGCACAGATCCACCCAGCACCGTTCTGGGAATCCTGTGCCACCAACGCTGATCCCACTGTTTTTCCACAGGGAGGAAGAATGAGAAGATATACCACGAGGCACCCAGTGAGTACCAGTGGAGGATCCAGCTTTGGATCCCCTCCATGTGGATCCCAGGATGGATCCTGGGGTTAATCCCAGTGTGTGATCCGTGCTGGAATCTCATGGATCTTCTCTTTCTGCAGGGAATGATGTGGGAGCAACGGCTTGACCGCAGGTAAGGAGTGGGATCAGGGTGGGATTCCAGAGGGGGACTGGGACAGGATGGACAGATTGGGATCAGAGAGGGATTCTGGATCAGAGGAGGGGTCCAGAGCAGGATGAGATTGAATTCTGGAGTGGGATCGGGGCTGAATTCTGGAGCAGGATCAGTTGGGATGATGGATAGATGATGGATGGATGATGAATGAATGGAAAATGGGTGATGGATGGATGGATGGATGGATGGATGGATGGATGGATGGATGGATGGATGGATGGATGGATGGATGGATGGATGAATGAATGGAAAATGGATGATGGATGGATGGATGGATGGATGGATGGATGGATGGATGGATGGATGGATGGATGGATGGATGGATGGATGATGGATGGATGGATGAGTGGACAGGGCAGGATTGGTGTGGGATGGATGAGGCAGGATCAGGTTGGGATTCCAGAGTGGGTTTGGGTGGGATGGATGGAGCAGGAGTGGGCAGGATCCGGTTGGATCTGGAGCAGCTCCTGCTCTCCATGGGCTCCAGCCAGGCCCATCCTGTGGGATGGGGACAGGGACAGGGTGACACTGTGACCCTCTCTCATCCCAGCAGCAATCACCGCCTGAGCAATCCACAGAGCTGGATCCAACCCCTTCCCTCTTCCCAGGAAACTGAGGCTTTCCAGCAGAGCTCCTCCCCATGCTTTTACCCACCCACAGCTCCTGCTACTGGATCAATTTCCCATTTTGGCTTCTTCAAAACCAAGAACCATAAACATTCCCAATGCTTTAGTTCTGGTGTGAAATTATCCTGCTTTGGGCAATAAATCCTGCTTGGGGCAATAAATCCTGCTTGAGGCAATAAATCCAGGTTCCCTCCTCCAATGTCTGTCAGTTCTTCTCTGAGAGCCAGGAATGAAAATAGGGACACCAGGAACAGGTTGAGGACACAAGGAACAAGATGGGGACACCAGGACTAGAATGGGGACACCAGGATTGGGATGGGGACACCAGGACTAGAATGGGGACACCAGGATTGGGATGGGAACACCAGGACTGACATGGGGACTTGCCAGCCACCCTTGGCTCCATCCCCCAGGATTCATTTCCCGCTCTGTGTCCCATGTCCGAGGTGTCCCCAGGAGGGTTTGGCTGTGTCAGGCTCCTGGAGGGGCAGTGGGATGGGGAGAGGGATCAGGCCAG
The DNA here is from genome assembly GCF_903797595.1 of Erithacus rubecula. Classification (NCBI taxonomy): domain Eukaryota; kingdom Metazoa; phylum Chordata; class Aves; order Passeriformes; family Muscicapidae; genus Erithacus; species Erithacus rubecula. Next base: position 98,581 of record NW_027636043.1, on the reverse strand, counting down.
GCCTCATTGTCCCCAATGGTCCTTGAGTGTCCCAAAATCAGGGTTTGGGATCTCAGAGAGGTTCCTGCTCATGACCATGGCCATGAGATGAGAGTGGCCATGAGTGACACAACCCTGAGATGACCATGGGATGACCATGACACAACCACAGCCCCATGAGATGGTTTGGACCAAGAGATGACCATGGGTTGGTCATGGCACAGCCATGGCCTTGAGGTGACCCTGATGTGGTCATCTCATTGTCCTGATCATCTTATGGTCATCTCATGGTCATTTCCTGATCACCATCACCTATTGAGTCCCCTGGGGTTTACACCACCACCCCCCGAGAGAATGAATTGTTGCTGGCAATCAGGACAGGAGCTGATGATCATGTGGGACTGATCTTTAGCAAGATTAAAAGATCTTTTGAAGGATGGGGCATTTTGGTGTAAGAAAGAGTGACTTAAATGGGCTTTTTCACAAAAATTTGGAAGGGTGGTTTGAATGGGCGTGGTGAGGTGATCAGCATGGGCATTACCTTCAGCCCTGAATTCACTTCCAGGTAGGTTGATACGTGAACCAACATGGGTGACAAAATAAGGTTGTTTTCTTAAAAAAGAAAATTAAACTTTTGTGCAAATTGTATAGGTTTTCATTAGTGATAATTTTGAGGGAGAAACCTTCTGCTCATTCCACAACGCCTGCATAATAAAAGGAATCTGTAACTAAATTGAAAGGAATTAAAAACTTTGAGAAAACATGGACAACCACTGCAAGTTCTACAATCTGTGTTGATCCATCTACAAGTTCAATGTCTGATTCCCAGTTATCACTGTTAGGGTTCTTCCAGGTGATAACTGATTTATGAAATTTGCCAGAGTCATCTGTAAAAATAGTAAGAGCATTAAGAGAGGTGTGACTATCTAGGGGTTTTTGGGTAAAATTCAAAGAAAGGTGTATTAATTTATGCTTTGGAAAATTAACTGAGATTTGGCCTGTAAAAGCTGCTAAAGCAATTTGAAAAACCTCAGATTGCTGAATTAAGAATTCTAAATACAGGGAAGTAATGAGTATAAACATAACAGTGAAATAATTTCTGGAAAGGGTTAAAACTTGAGATTGGGATTTCATGATCATCTGAGAAAGGATTTCAGGACAAGTAGTGATTGTTTTGGGCATCTGATAAGACAGGAAGATCCATTCTAAAATTAACAAAAGGACAGACAAATCCTTTTTCCATTGAAAAATTGAACCATAAAAATGTGGCCGTTCTCCCAAAATAGCAAATCAAAAATGTGACTCTGGGTGGTGTCAGTGGGCTTGGTGAGTGTGCAGTGCTGTAGCCACTTTATCCAACCCGGTTCTGGCATCTGGTGTGAAGTCTCTGGGAGAGTTCATGTCCGTGTTTCCCTTTAATAAATCAAATAAAGGAGCCAAATCCTGGTTTGTGATTCCAAGGAGGGTCCTAACCCCATTAATTGAGTTTCTGCAGAGGGTGTAAGGTGGTGAGTTCCTCCTGCAGGTGGCTGATCTGTGGTGTGACAGTGAGCCTGTACCCTGGGTACCTGCAAGGGGAGGATCACTGCACTTCATCTTTGGCTACTTGTAGACCAGACTTATGATCTCCTCTAAAATGTCGGTGGTGACAAGTTCCATGGTGGTCTCCTTTTCTGAGGCAATCAGGATGTCATCCATTGTGGATGATTCAGACACCCCTTCAGGGCCCCCTTGGAAACTACCCCTTAGATAAGAAATCCTTCCTTAGGATGACTCATGCTAGAGAAATGTTCACCCCCTGTAGACCCCCGTGTTATCTTTTAGTGTTCTAACTGGTCTTTTTTCCTTCTAAGTAATTGGTCACTCTCACCTAAAACTTTAAAGTAGTTGGATAGTTTTTCAATCTCTAATTTTATTGGTCTGCATCTGAAGCCACCCCAACCCTATAAAATCCCTTTGATATTCTACGTATTTGGATTTGCTGCTGGGTCCCTTCGTAGAAATCAAGTTGCCTGCAGAATTCCTGTGCAGCATTCCCAAATCTCTTTCTCTCTGGCTAAGGAAGTGCTGCAATCAAAATGAAATCACAAAAGAGTTGATAGCCTAAGTAAGGCTAGGCCTTGCTTAATTTAATCACTTTGTAGCTGATGTCTGCCTAAGGCAGCCAGGAAAATCTGTTTTATTTGGAACATTTTATCTGGGCTTGCTATAGCTGCCGGGGGCCATCCATGTATTGCAGTATCATTACTTGGGGGAATTTCTCTTGGGTGAAAGGATCCTTGCCATGAACCATTGGCACATTGCTGGGGAGTTCCACATCCCTTGTGGCAGGATGGTCCTATGGTGCCTTTTCAACAGTGACTGTTGGTGGATGGAAGGAATGGAAAAGGAGAATCTTTACGCAAACTCTGGATGTAAAGGGATCCTGAAAAAGCAATCCTTCCGATCAATAATCATTAACAACCAGCCCCTGGGGATCGTGTAAGGAGAGGGGCAATCCTGTCTGCAACAGTCCATCTCCTCAATGGTTTCATTTATTCTTCTCAGGTCTTGAAGCAGCGTCCACTTCTCACTATGTGGGGATGTTCCAGGGGCTATTTGTAGGGACAATATGCCCTTTTTGCAGGTGTTTACAAACCAGAGACTTTACTGTGGACAGCTTTTCAATGGGAAGGGGCCACTGATCAATCCAGATGGGTTTGCCTGAGGTCCAGGTGAGCTTCACAGCACCATGCTCATCAGTGGTCCTTGCTAAAAATTTCTCTTGAGTCTCAGTCCCTAGTGGGACAGAGATCCCTACCTCAAACACGCACTTTTGTCTTTAATAATAAATGGCTTGGTGGTGGTCACCCGGCCCCACAGTCTTTTAAAGGAAACAGGATGTAAACTCCCCATGGTGTTGCTGTGCCCCCCAATTCCCACAAGTGTGTTGAGTGAAGGAACAAGAGTCCACTCTGGTGAGTTGTGTGAGATAATGGTCATGTCTAGTCCCATGTCAAAAAGACCCATACAGATGAGGGTTTTCCCCATGTAAATGACATCACAGGTGATTTTGATTTTTCCCAGGCCAATCTGCTGGGCCCATGCAACGTGGTCAGTGTCATCATGAACCATAGGCAAGAAGAGAGCCTGAGTGAAAGGTATTTCCTTGGAAATAAACAAGGAGGATTAGGGCACCTAGCTAACATTCTGATTTCTTGATTAGAGGTAACTGCTAAAACAGTGGGCAACACATAAAAACCTTCAGTATTACATTGGTCAAGTCCAATAATGAGAAAACTTCTTGGCTGCAGTTCTGGTTCTAGCTGGCCTGTAGAGATAACATGATGGATAAAATCAGTTATCATTACTGACCGGGCAGGTGACAGCTCCAGTCAGGAGCTGCATGGTACTGAGGCAGGCAGGTCCCTGAGGAGGTGATGCAAAAAGAGGTTTGGTGGGTTCCAATGTCTGTTTTGCCAGTGTTCAGCCATGGGGGTTCTTGTGTCTCCACGTGCCACTGTCCTGTGCTCTGCTTGGAGTTCCCTCACTGGCTGCATCAATGTACCTGGACTTGATGACAAGAGTTAGTATCTGGCCTGGTTTATTCCAGTCACAAAGTTTTTGAGAGTTCTCTTTTTGGGTTTGCAATAGTTCCTTCCCAGTGTTCATTTTGGCCACAATTAAAGCATTGTCCTGGCTTTTGGTTCTGCTGTCTTTGAGGACGCTTTTGAGATTTAATCAAGGCATTGGCTAATACTTTTCCTTGGAAGGAGGCAACATGCTCTGGAGTATCCAGCTTATTACAAGCCCCCAACATCTGGGGGATGGTGGTCTCAGGGTCAAGGGACAAAGCCTTTAAGCCCTTCTTATATTTGGGGTTAGCATTGACCACTGTTAGCTGTTTCAGCTTCCCAAACCTGGTCCTCAGCCACTTGTTTATCAAGAGTGAGTTTAACTCTATCCAGAAAAGTCATATAAGGCTCTGTAGGGTCTTGCCTTATAACAGCAAAGTTCAATTGCAGCTTACTGGCCTCAGGTACTTGTAAAAAGGCCTTTTTAGCCACTTCCATCATGTCATTTAACACTGGTCTTTGCAAATCTCAGGCCTGCTGGTCTGGGTCAGTTCCCTCCCCTGCCAATTGGGCAAGTGTAATGCCAGCCCATGCTCCAGAAAGTAATTTATTTAACTGTCTCTTCCACCCCAACTCCCATAGCAAAAGCTCAGTAGGGGATAGCAGCAATGCCATTAAGTATTTTATGTCAAGGTGTCACGATCCGCCCAACCCGAGCGGGAGTCGTGATTGGTTCTTTTATGGATCTCAGAGCGCAAAAGACACAGCAGGGGACAAAACCAGTTTACTTCTACAGAAATGCACTTTATTTAGTGCCAACCAAAATGCGATAGTGGGACAGAAAGAGAGATAGAGAGAGAGAGAAAGGGGGATTGGGATTATAGCTACCAAGACTGGCAGACGAATCCTCATGGAGCCAGCCAATAGATGTCTGTTGCCATCTGGGGAAATCTCAGGGGTCTCCTCTGAGAAAATCATATTTATAATCCTTTCCCAAAGCGAGTGGCTTCTGGCCAAAAGGTGGGAAGATTTATGTGGAGCTCGTTTCCCTGAGGAACAGGTGGAAACAGGACGTTTCAAGGCACACCAAACCATCTTTGTTGTTATGAACACACGCAGGGCAGCCCATACTGACCAGTCCATTGTTCTTCCATCTGTGGGAGCTTTGTTGAGTCAGCGCCCCGTGACTAGTTGTCATGAGAAACCAGTCCTGGCAGGCATCACCTGCGGAACAGTCACTTTGTGTTCCTCCCATCCCTGGGCAGCGCAGGCCTCAGGCGAGGGTCGTTGGGCAGAAACAGACGAGAGGCTCACACGGACTCTCACATCACCCCGTGACCAACGAGCGTCGCTGAGAAACTCCATCAGCATGATGTTGTGACCTTGTAGCATCTTCAGGACCCGTCATTGGTAGCACATCCCGAGAACAGGAAAAACTAAAAACCAGGGATAAGAAGGAAAAGGGAAAAGGAAAAGGAAAGAAAATAAACAGAAAAATAATAAAGCAAAATAATCGCAACAAAATTGATTAAAATAATTTTTCAAACAAATCACAATGCTATTAGCTAAAATAACTTTCAAACAATCAAAATTAATAAATGAAATAACATTCAAAAATTAAAATTCAAACAAAATTAAAAGAAATCAATGAAATAACTTCCAAACAATTAAAATTCAAACAATTAAAATTCAAACAATTAGAATTAAAACAAAATCAATGAAATAACTTCCAAACAATTAAAATTCTAACAATTAGAATTAAAACTCTAACAACTAGAATTAAAACAAATCAATGAAATAACATTCAAATAATAAAAAAGTCTAACAATTAGAATTAAAACAAATCAATGAAATAACATTCAAACAATTAAAATGAAAACAATTAAAATTAAAACAAATCAGTATCCATTATATTATGTTTTTATGATTAAAACAATTATTTTCCAAAATCATTTTCAATCAAAAGCTTAACATTACTAAAACTAATCATACCAATCATAACAAGCAACAAACAATTCCAATCAGTTTGCTGTTAAAGGCCTGACTTTTACTGCTTGTGTAATTTGTCTGGTGTCAATAACTTTAGGGGTATCTTTAGCAGATGGAGTAGTGATCAAATTATGTGCTTCCATTGTTGATGCCAATTGTGTCAACTGTTTGACCATTCTTCAATTCAGGATGTATAGGATACCTGACAAAACAAAACCGATCAAAACCAAAATCAAAAGCACAACAATGGGATGACACAATTTGTTTAGGATGCCGGTAGCAGTAGGTGACCACCCAAAAAGAGTATCCCACCACCTGGGTTCAGCATCCCCTTTTACCCTGTCTAAAACCCGATATATTTCTCTCACATCGTGATGAACTGTCACCAGGGTCTTCTGTCCATTTTTCTTGATTTTTCCCAAGATCCCAATTAAGTCCTGCTGAAGCAACAATTGTTTAATCAAAGTGAGGTTCATCCCAATGGGAGCAGGCACTAACTGATGAATCAGTGTAAAATTGGATTGCAAAAGGTGATAAGACATAACCGGAGCAGTATAGGAAAAGTCACAGCCCATGATCGTGGTAAAATTACAAACACAAAAATTTAAATTATTTTTTAGATCCACTGTTGCATTTTCTACAAACACTAATTCGCAAGCAGTTCTTACACACACACATCCATTTCCTATGTACACCAGCACTGTTGTAGGAGTCTCATCAAGGTGTATTTCAAAATGACAGATATTTTGCTTTGTGTCTAAACAGATGTCTTGGGCCACAATGGCATTGCTTTCACAAATGAAACCCTGTTGCTCCCGAACAACACAAGATTCCAAATTAACAGTTTGCCATTTCTTGCCAATTTGACTGACCCATTCTCTGTGCTCGAAAGGATAGAGAATAGTTCCATTGTGATTCAATCCTAATGCAATGATGGGGTATATCAAATGCACTGAAGTGTTGTGTATTGTTGACACAAAGGCTGTGGCTGTGTTTGTGCTGGGGTTGTAGGTAAAGTTTACCAGATTCCACCAGGACTGAAACTTCCTTTCAAAATCATTAGCACTGTCCCAAATTATTGTCTGGATTTCAGTAGGGAAGATGCCTTCTTCCCCTTCCCTTATAATTGAGGTAACAACTGTTTGCATCCAAAGCTGTGTCTGGATACAGCTGAGGGCTAAGGAGATGTTGTTTTGAGCAGTATCAAGAGCATCAATTCTCAATTTGTGATCATTTACATTTGCCTTTTCCCAATTTGGTAAAATGTTTGATAATAACCAGTGTTGAGAATTGGTTAGAAAGCCATGGACACAACTGTGGATATGGCTCGGCTGAGGCCTTGTTACAGGAGAGCAGCTCCTGCTAAGTAGTAGCTAGGCCTTGCTCTTAAGCAGATTTTGCTGAGCAGCAGTGTTTGCTTTTTAGAGACTTTTGCAAAAGCAATGCAGCTAGCATCATTTGCAGAGTTGGTCGACAAGTAATACATATGTCCATTGTTCAGTCAAGGCCTTAACTTCCAGGGAAGCACGTAGCAAGCGAGGTATAACCCTGGGACGGATATTATATAGCAATAAGTGTAAGAATAAGGGAAATAGCAGCCAAGACTAGCAGCGAGGTAGCACGTATAATTTTTGGCTAGAAATTCAGTAAGCGTGATTATCTCACACTTGTAAAAACCAATAATAAGAGAAGGCATACATAGTAAAAACCAATAAGATTGTACTAATATGAAAAATGCTGATTTATGCTATTTTGGCCTATAAAACTGTCTGATGCTCTCAATAAAGCTGGATTATGCTTTATCAATCACATTGATTGTCTGGCTGATCCCCTCGCCATTCCCCAACAAGTGGCTCCGCACCCACGCAAACCATTGTTGCATCCCCAGGGCTGTTAAAGAGGACTGCAGAGGTTGTTTCAATTTGGTCAGGTCTCTGGTGGTGGCAACCAATTTGTTCATTAATACCTCTGAATCAATGCTATTTAAAATTCCCCATCCTGTTTTCACAACACCGGTTATGTCTCTTGTTTGTTTCTTGAAAGGATCATCCTGCTTTTGCAACCAGGTCGTTTGTCCACCCCTAGAAAAGGTGAACAAGCTGGCTGAATTACTGAGACATTGTTTTGCATTGGCAATTTGACTTCTTTAAAAGGCCATGCTGAATTAAACAATATTTGCTGTTGGCCAGTTTTCCGAATTACCCAAGGTCCAATTTCAAAAATTTTCAGGCTCAGTATAACCGGTGGTTGGGTAGTAGGTGTTACAACATTGACATCAAGTTCTCCTTTATATTTTGTATTTTTTTCCCACACATAAGTTTTTTGGAAAAATTGTACAACAGTTCAATTTTGATTTTGAATCTTCACAAAATAAAACACAGCTGTAAGGTCCTGTGCCATAACTGTATTCAGGTTCGATGAGGGATTCAGCAATTAATCTTCACGTTCCATGGCGTTATTCTGTGAAAAGTAAACACAACAGAATCTGCCACGAAGAGGCAGGAGGTTAAAATGATGGAACTATGCAGACAGAAATTCTGTTAACTTCCCAATCATTTTGCTGCCAAGAAGGAAGCCACTCTGTACCTCCTTTAAACACAAAATGAGAGTCAGTGTAGTTACAAGCAAAGGAGGCACTCTGAACTTCAAGCTGGAAAACACCCCAAATAACCATCAGCACCCCAACTCTAGACCCACCCAATCCCACAGCAAGAATTTGTTCAGCAGAAGCATCAGTGAATGAAGAATTAGTGAACAAAGAGTGTTTGGGGGAGAAAGCAGAGGCTACTTTAATTATTGAGGCAGGTTTGTCATCGCTGTTGCCCAACGTCTCAGTTTCTGTTATTGCCAGATTTTTTACAGTTCCTTCTGTTACTGAGGATTTCTGGGCCACCCCGTCAGAGGGGGCAGTCCCAGTAATGGCTGTCTTTAAAAACTTCACTTCCTGAGAAGCTTTTTGAATTTTCCCTGAAGGAATCTTCAAACCAAGGCTTTGTAGGAGTGAAATTGTTTTCTGTTGCACATCCCTCACTTCTTCTTTTTCTTCTCCTCCTATCAATACATCATCTATGTATTGGTACACAGCTACAGTGTCAGGTTTGGGGTTTTGGATTGGCCATACAGGGGAGTTTTGCAAGTCCTGTATAACCAGTTTGATCTCTACCTTGGCACCAGAACGAAGAGGGTATTGTTTTACATTTACAGATAATTGCATAAGTGATTTATGACCAGCAGTGAATTGTATTTCATGTATAATTTGCAAGCAGGCAGCTTATTGAATGTTTGTTAGGAGTTGGTCTAGGGTGCCAGTTATGGCTAGAGGATCACCTCTTTTTAGGGGGCTAAGTCCCCCAGCCCAGTAGGCTGCACGCTGTGTCAGAGACCACGGAACATGTGAGTTTCCAGTTGTTTAGAAAACTCCAGTCCCCCAGTACCCACTGGCTTCTTGTTCACTCAATTTAATTTGATGTCCTCCAGTGAGTGAAACTCTAAAAACATACCTGGTCTCAGATTCTTGTGGGAGACATGAGCATTCTTTCTTTAATTTGTCCAATTCTGTAGCAGTGTATGGTATTTCTTTGGAGGTTATGTGTGGGTCAAAATCCTCGTCGTTCAAGTATCTATGTTCCGTTTTAATGAGAGGTCTCATTTTAGAGCAGCAACTTTTCCCCACAATTCTGTACATGTACTAGTTCTCTCTGTGGGTATATCTGCTTTATGTTATATATTTCCTTTTCTTCTGTTTCATTAGGTATATCTGCATGTTGTGAGGCATGTGATAGTTGTAGCAAATAGTTGTGTTTTCTTTCCTGCTCTAGTTGGTTTTGCAGAGTTTCTCCTTGATTTCTTTCCTGCTCTAGTTGGTTTTTCAGAGTTTGTACCTCATTTCTTTCCTCCTGTAATAGTTTCTGCAAAGCTTCCACCAGGTTTTGCAAGGAGTCTATCACTGCATTTTCCTCACTCACTCATTTAAAACGAGATTCTACAGCAGCTGAAAGACAAGCGCCTAGAACTGAGCAAAGTGCGGTCTTATTTTTCTTGCTCAGTTTGAATTTTGTTTCATGTTGCAAAGAATGTATCCTATCAATCACATTTTCTAAATTAAACCAATTACTGTGTGCCCAATCTTCCCCTACTTGGGAGGGTCTGGCATTATACTTAGCTAGTAAAGCGTAAAATGCAGCTTTATAATTTTCAGACATTTCTTTGAAGGGACTAAAACCACTCTCAGGGAGACACACTTAAAGTTACACAAAAAGCACAGCTGAAACTGTGAATCCCTTCTCTTCCCTGGAGCGGGTGAAGAGACACACTACTTGGGAGATACTAACTTAACTACAAAAACCACTTGTCTCTTCGTGATCCCAAGTAGTCAAATACAATAATTATACAACAACTGTAACCTCTGAGTTACGATTATGTGCGAGGGGGAAAAAACCACTTCAGGAAGGTCAACACTTGTCACCCAGACTTCTGCTGGGGACAACCCCCTGCCATCCCTGAGTGGCTGAGGAGACCAAACCGCTTGGGAGGATTTCTTTAGTTGCACAATGGGTGTCTCCTCGACTACATCAAGCAGCAAACAACATAAAACACAAGTCCCATCTTTTGCTCAGCTGAGATCCTTTCAAAAAATTCTCCGATAACTGAAATGGAGTTGATTATCCACCTGGGTCTGTGTGCAGATTGCGAGAAGAACCCAATACCACCTCCCTTGCTTTCTAACACTGTTCAGTCCTTACGGCACTGACAGGCTAGGTGCGGCTGAAATGGCACAGGTCTTCCCCTGGTACAAAGTGCACAGAAACCCCAACTCCCCCAGTATCGGGAATCCAATTCCAACTATGCCAAATAATGTCACGGTCCTCCCAATTCAAGAGGGAGTTGTGACTGGTTCTTTTATGGATCTCAGAGTGCAAAAGACACAGCAGGGGACAAAACCAGTTTACTTTTGCAGAAATGCACTTTATTTAGTGCCAACCAAAATGTGATAGGGGGACAGAGAGAGAGAGAGAGAGAGAGAGAGAGAGAAAGGGGGGTCAGGATTATAGCTACCAAGACTGGCAGACGAATCCTCATGGAGCCAACCAACAGATGTCTGTTGCCGTCTGGGGAGATCTCAGGGGTCTCCTCTGAGAAAGTCACATTTATAGTCCTTTCCCAAAGCGAGTGGCTTCTGGCCAAAAGGTGGGAAGATTTATGGACTATTGTATGTGGTGATCGTTATCCTGAGGAACAGGTGGAAACAGGACGTTTCAAGGAACACAAAATCATCTTTGTTGTTATGAACACACGCAGGGCAGCGCATACTGACCAGTCCATTGTTTTCCATCTGTGGGAGCTTTGTTGAGTCAGCGCCCCGTGACTAGTTGTCATGAGAAACCAGTCCTGGCAGGCATCACCTGCGGAACAGTCACTTGGCGTTCCTCCCATCCCTGGCCAGCGCAGGCCTCAGGCGAGGGTCGTTGGGCAGAAACAGATGAGAGGCTCACACGGACTCTCACAGGGTGGAAAGTAAAATCCGCTGTCCCAAATGAATTCCTGATGTCAGTCTGCATCCCAATGGGTTTTTGGCCTGCTGAGTCCAGGTGCCCACGATGAGCCAGGAAGATGTGGAGACCACCAGCCAGGTGAGTTCCCAACATGGATCACCAGGACCATCGATCACCAAGGCTCTGCCCAACAAGGGTTACTGGGGAGCATCCAACAGGGCCCAACAGAGGGGATGGAGCTGAAGCAATGCAGGAACCTCTTCCCACACGTAGGGCACTCACAGAGCTTCCCTTGCCAGTGCCCCCATTGGTGCTGGGTCATGGCAGAGTTCTGGGAGAAGCTCTTCCCACACTGGGGACACTGTTAGGGCCTCTCCCTGGTGTGGATCCACTGGTGGGTGACGAGGGTGGAGTTTTTCTTAAAACCCTTCCTGCACTAGGGGAAGCGGAAGGGCCTGTCCTCACCTCTACATGAATCTGCTGATGCTTTAGCAGACTGCATCTCCTCTGAAACCTCTTGCCACACTTCGGACACTCATAAGGCTTCTCCCCGGTGTGGATCCTCTGGTGGACACTCAGGTGGGATCTGTGCCTGAAGCTCTTCCCACATTCCCCACACTTGTAGAGCCATTCCCCAGTGTGGATCCTCTGGTGGCGGATCAAACTGGACCTCATGCTGAAGCTCTTCCCACATTCCCCACACTTGTAGGGCCGTTCCCCGGTGTGGATCCTCTGGTGGCGGATCAAACAGGACCTCATGGTGAAGCCCTTCCCACATTCCCCACACTCATAGGGCTTCTGCCCAGTGTGCATCCTCTGGTGGCAGATTAAACCATAGCTCTTGTGGAATCCCTTCCCACATTCCCCACACAAAAAGGGCTGTTCCCCAGTATGGATCCTCTGGTGGTAGATCAAACTGGAGCTCTGGCTGAAGCTCTTACCACATTCCCCACACTTGTAGGGCCGTTCCCCAGTGTGGAACCTCTGGTGGCGGATCAGGCTGGAGCTGAGGCTGAATCCCTTCCCACATTCCCCACACTTGCAGGGCCGTTCCCCAGTGTGCACTGTCTGGTGGCGGATCAAGTGAGAGGTGTTCCTGAATCCCTTCCCACATTCCCCACACTCACAGGGCCGTTCCCCAGTGTGCACTGTCTGGTGGCGGATCAGCTCAGTGGTGGTTCTGCAGCCCTTCCCACATTCCCCACACACATAGGGTCGTTCCCCAGTGTGGATCATCTGGTGGACAATCAGGCTGCGGTTCTGGCTGAAGTTCTTCCCACATTCCCCACACTCGTAGGGCCGTTCCCCAGTGTGGATCCTCTGGTGGCGGGTCAAACCAAACCTCACACTGAAGCTCTTCCCACATTCCTCACACTTGTAGGGCTGTTGCCCAGTGTGGATCCTCTGGTGGATGATCAGACTGGAGCTGCACTTGAATCCCTTCCCACATTCCCCACACTCATAGGGCTGTTCCCCAGTGTGCACTGTCTGGTGCCTGATCAGATCTGAGGTGTCTCTGAATCCCTTCCCACATTTCCCACACTCATAGGGCTTCTCCCCAGTGTGGATCTTCTGGTGGCGGACCAGGCCAGAGCTCGTGTGGAAACTCTTCCCACATTCCAAACACTGAAGGGGCTTTTTGCCATCATGAAGCTGCTCATGGACCCTCAGCTCAGAGCTCTGGCCACATCTCTGGCTGCCTGCCCGGCCCAGGCTGGGTCTTTCCTCCTCGGATCCCCATGATCTGCGTTTGCAGCCCCTCCTTGTGCGGGATCTCCGCGGCTTTTCCTCCCTGTTGGATTCCTGCACTGTGGAGCTGCTGCAAACGGCCTCTTCCACGAGGTTCTGCTGTGGGGATTTGTCCTCCATGGTCTCCGTCCTCAGCTCCTGGTCTGTGGGGGAAGGACAAGGAGAGGATGGGATTTGACTCTGTGCCAGAGGGAAGGAGGAGATGCCCCAAATCCTCCCTGGCATGACAGAGGGGGAAAGGGGCAGTGACTTCCTCCTCACCTGCCTGGCTGTGCAGGGGCATCTTCCTGTTCCTCACAGCCTTTTCCTCCACCTGAATAAGACTTGGGAATGGAAAATCTTGGTTTAGGGGAAAAACAAAGTGATTGATATGGCTTTGAAGGTCCTGCTGCCTGAGTACATCTCTAGAAATGCCCGAGCTGTTTGGTGTCCATAAAAACCTCCAAAAATCACGAAGGAGCCCAAAAACACTCTCCCAGAAGATCCCTGTTCACACTCTTCACTTTGTGGTTATGGGGGTTCCTGTTCTCAGAGCTGATGGGGACCCGTGGCTCCTGGGGATTCCCCCTCTCCTGGCTCCTGCTCAGGCACACTGAGGGAGTTTTGTGGGTCCCAGGGCTCATCCTGCCCTGATCCTGACTCAGGTCCCAGGGTCCCCCTCTCCAGCATCCCCCCACTCCAGGCACTCGGGGCTTCCCCCGTTCCCTGCCAAGCCCTTCCAGGCTCGGGGGGCCCGCACCCCACTCATCTCCCGGCTCCACCTCCCCTCCAGGCTGCCGGGGGTCCCCCAGCTCTGCTGTCGCCCCTCTCCCCACGCCGGGGCTCCCGCCTTTCATCCCCCGCCTCTCCCAGGGATCCCCAAAACCGATGTCCCGCCCCGCCGGGACCGGGCCATCGCCACGTGGGCCCCTCCAAATCCCCCCAAGGAGCATTTACGGCTCAGCTTTGGATTCCTGCATGAGCCAGAAACATCCCCTCCTCACATCAATAAAACAATACCTCTCCCAGGGACACCCAAATACATTTGGGACTCGATTCCCGAATCTGCAAGGCACATACCTCACCCCCCATCCCCCAAGAATCCGAAACCCAACCAGCCGTGCCGGAGCTGCCGCGATAGCCCCGGGCCGAGCTTCCCCTCCGCGCTCACCCGCGGGATGCAGGAATGCGATGCTGCCGGGGCCAGCGGAGCTGCGGGCTCAGCGGGCTCGCCCTGCAGCACCGCGATTCTCCGCCTGCGCCCGCTTCTCCTCTCCTGCTCCTCCTGCTCCTGCTCCTCCCATTCCTCCTCTTCCTCTCCTTCCTCTCTCCTCCTCTTCCTCTCTCCTCCTCTTCCTCCCGCTGCTGCCCCGCTCGCATCCCGGACCCCCCTTTGCCACCCCCTGTGCCCCACGGCCGCCGCAGCAGCGGCTGTTGGGGAGGGGGCAGCACCCCCTGAACCTGCAGGGGAGACAGAGCAACTGAGAGTTAGGAATCGAGCATCGAGAAATGCTTGGACTAGAAGGGGGCTGACAAAACCCTATGTTTGCTGGAATTTACGGTGCTTACAAGAACAGGGGAGAGCAAGGCTGCAGGATAAGATAAAGAGCTGGAGTGGGCGAACAGGATGCAAGGACAAAGGCACCACAGGATAAGGGGGATTCTCCAGATCCCTGAACCCAAGAAAACTGGTATCAAAGTCCAGAAGATGGGCAAAGGAGTAAAAAGAATATGTGCTAGGAGATAAGATGAAAAGTTCAACTGAGAGGAAAACGGTTTCCTTTTTCCCAAGGAGCAGTGTGGAGCAGAAAGAGGCTTGTAGCTAATTTTAATATGAAGCGGGACAGGCGATGAATATGTATTAGGTGAATTGTGGAATTCTAGTTTGTAGAGAATAAAAAGAGAGGTGCAGGTCGCCAAAGGTGTGCGTGGTTTTGGAGGAGCTATCCCCCTCAGTGCTGAATAAATACATTCCTACTCTTATACCTTATTTTGTGCGGTATAGAGAGTTTTTCCGCGCTTCTCAGGGCTGGGCAGGGGGCTCGGGCCCCCCAGTGCAGATCCGTCCGTGCCGTCCCCTCCCCCCGAGCCCCAGTTCCGCTCCCGGGGGTCGCTGGATGCGAGGGGGTGGCGCAGGTGGGGTGGGAGTGGGGAGCGCTGGGCGCTGCGGCTCTGCCGCTGCTACAAATACATGTTATGGCATTGGCTTCTCCTGAATATTCAGAGAAATACTGTATGTGTAGTGTTAAAATAATTTTTTAAATATAGTTTTCTTTAAAAGTAACATAGGTTAATAAAGAGCATTTATAATAAAGAAACTACTTACTTAATTAAATAACACTCAATAGAAACACCTATTGCTAATATACCAGTTACCAGCACCAACCATCTCTAAAAACTAAAAGCCACAAATCTAAACTTATTAAAAAAATAAATTAAAACCACAACAAATGCTCTTAAAAACCAAACTCATAAAATAACCTTAAAAACAAATCCTAAATTATAAAATGTAATTTATAAAACAGTTTGAAAATATACAGTAAGTCTGTAAATATACAAGAAGCTAATAAATTAAAAAAGTATACCTCAAAAAAAGTGTATTCTTATCCAAATACCAAACTCCCAACCATTATAAACTTTTACTTTACTATTTGTCTCTTATTTTCTTGTATTACACCTTTTAAAATCAACACAGAGAGAAACACATTTTTCATGCCACTCTCTGGGGAGTCACCACTGAGCAAATTGTTCAGTTTGGGCTCTGGCCGTGCTGGTGAATAACTCTGTGCTCTGTGGCTCTTCCCAGCAGCTGCCCAGTCCCAGCCTCAACTCTTCCCTCTTTCTTTTTCTCTCTTTCCTATTTCTCTACCTCACATTTCCAGTTCAATCAAATCCATGTTCAATCAAATTCGTAGGTTATGCTCCTATGGTCTTATTTGCACATTCAGTGGGTTTGAGGTGTCTTACCCTGCTGGGCCCCTTCTCATCACCATCTTTCTGGGATTCTGTCAGGGCTGCTCTTTCCTTTTCTTCTTCCCTCTGCTTAGGAAAATATGGATGAGAACCACAGGGGATCAAGAAAAGATCCTGTCAATATGGGAGCCTGACCTAAGATTGAACTGCTGGATGGTTCAGTTGGTGACACAACACCAGAATGGGCAGTAGCTACTCCGAAAACTCAATATTCACAACCATGTAACTGGAGGAAACAGCAGTTCTTGTCCTCCCAAATTTCCCCTGCCCTAATCATGCAGTAACACATGGGGAGGGTGACTGGCTCAGGTACCTCATGATGCAGCAGAGATCCACCTGCAGCCCACGGAGGCCCAGAATGGAGCAGGGATTCACCTGCATCCTGTGCTGGATCCTGCTCTGCAGTAGATCTATTCCCAAAGGAGGCTATGACCAAACAGGAAGCCTGTGATGGAGCAGGATCCTGCAGGACCTGTAGAACCCTGGTATCCTGATTTAGGACAAATTAAGAAGAAAACCTCTGGAAGGAAGCCCCCCCCAAAAAAACCAGACCCCCACCACCGGGTTCAGGAAGAATTTCCTCAGAGGAAAAGTGGAAAAAACCTGTTTATTTAGCAAACAAAAACACCCCCACTCCCTTACACAAGAAAAAACAGCCACAGATGACAAAAGAAACTCTTTCACCAGTCTGAGAGGATGAACAAACTCAGAAAGTCTTCAGTGCTGGGGAGGGCTGAATGCTTATCATGAAAATGCAGACTCATGGGGCTCCTCGATGTTCCTAGGTCCTGGTCTGAAACAGATTCAGATGGTACTCAGGAAATGAAAAGAAGGAAAGCAAAGAAAACAGTCCAGAGAAGGAAATTGGGCTACTTAGGTAAACAAACTAGTAAGGAAAAAGCAAAAGCAAAGCCAGTGAGCCAAGCCAAGCAAGCAAAGCAAAAGCAAAGCAAGCAAAGCAGCAGCCAAGCCAGCAAAGTGAAAGCAAAGCCAGTGAGCCTCCGTAAGCCCAGACAATGGTGGAGGGGCACCCGCTAACTAGACAAAACAAACCTTCACTTTCAGAGTCAATTCTGAAAGCACCGAACATAATTCCAGAAACGAACAGCACACACAATTGGGGATACAAAGCATCGTAACGTCACCCCAGGACACCTGGGGAGAGGAGCTCAACTGGAGCAGATTCTTGGTTTAATTAATGTTCACACGAGGTTCCTCAGTAGCATCCTTGGTTCCGTTGGGTCCTATGGTGCCAGAATGGCCCCTTGGTTCTGTTAGGGCCCATGATGTCACAATGGCCACCGAGTTCTGTTAGGCCTCATGGTGTCACAATGGTCCCTTGGTTCCGTTAGGTCTCAAGGTATCACAATGTCTCCTTCGTTCCATGATTCCCCATGCTGCCATAATGTCTACTTTTATCTGTTACTAATGGCCCTTGGTTTCATTAGTTTCCGTGGTGTCTACATCACCTCTTGCTTCTCAGAGGCCCCATGGTTCCAGAATGGCCCCTTGGTTCTATGAGGCACCAAAGTGTCACAATGACCACTTGATTCCATGAGGTTCTATGTGTTTCTAGGTTTTACAAGGCCCTTTGCGTCTATGAGCCCCCATGTGTCACAATGGACCTTTGGCTCTGTTAGGCACCATGGTGTCACAACACAACCTTAATTCTATGAGACCCCACGGTGTCACCATGGCCCCTTCGTTCTATTAGGCCCCATGGTGTTAATAATTGCCCCTTGGTTCCATGAGTTCCCATGGTGTTCAAAATGGGCCATTGGTTCCATGAGCCCACTTCGTGTCACAATGGCACTTTGGTTCTGTTTGGGTCCATGTTGTCAAAATGACCAATTTGATCAGACATACCAGATGGTGCCACAATGGACCCATGGTTCTGTGAGGTCCCATGGTGTCACATTGACCCCTTGGTTTTATGAGGCCCATGATGTCAAAATGGCTCCTTAGTTTTGTTAAGTTCCAAGGTGTCACAATGGCACCTTGGTTCTGTATGGCCCCATGGTGTCATCATAAACCATTGTTCCATGAGGCTCCATGATGTCAAAATGGCCACTTGGTTCCATGAGGTCTCATAGTGACACAATGGAACCTGGGATCTATGAGGCCCCACAGTGTCACAATGACCTATTGATACCATGAGATCCCATGGTGTCTCAATGGACCATTGGTTCTATGAGCCTTCATGGTGTCACAATGGCCCTTTGGCTCTGTTAGGCCCCATGGTGTCACAATACACCCTTGGGTCTATTAGGCCCCAGGTGTCACAATGACCCCTTGGTTTTCTGAGGACCTATAGTGTCACAATGGACCCTTGGTTCCGTGAGGTCCCATGTTTTTACAATGGCCCCTTGATGTAATGAGCTCCCATAGTGTCACAACAGCCCCATTGTTCTGTTAGGCCCAATGGTGTCACAATAAACCCTTGCATCCATTATGCCTCATGGTATAAAATGGTCCCCTTGGTCCTTTTAGACCCCACAGTGTTCAAAATGGCACCTTGGTGCCATGAGGCCTACGGTGTCACAACGGCACCATGGTCCAGTCAGGCTCCGTGGGGTCAAAATGGTCTCTTGGTTCTGGGAGGCCCCATGATGTCATAATGGCCCCTTGATTCTGGTGGACACCATAGTGTGAAAATGGCCCCTTTTTCTGTTAGGCTCTATAGTGTCACAATTTCCCATCTGTTAAGACCCATGGTGCAACTATGGTCCCTTGGTTCTGTTAGGCCCCATGATGTTAATAATTGCCCCTTGGTTCTGTGAGCTCGTATGGTGTTCAAAGTGGCCCTTTGGTGCCATGAGGCTACTTGGCCTCACAATGGACCTAGATTCAGTTTGAGTCCATGTTGCAACAATGACCACTTATATCAGATATGTCACATGGTGTCACAATGGACCCATGGTTCTGTGAGGTCCCATGGTGTTATAATGGCCCCTGAGTACTATGAGCCCTCATATGTCACAATGGACACTTGGTCCTGTTAGGCCCACTGGTGTCACAATACACCTTTGGTTCTATGAGATCCCATGGTGTCACAATGGAACATTGGTTCCAGGCAGCACATTGGTGTCGCATTTGCCACATGGTTCTATTAGGTCCCATCGTATCTAAATGGCCCATTGGTTTCATATAGCACAATGGGGTCACAATGGCTACTGGGTTTCCTTAGGCCCTATGGTACTCCCAATAGACCCTTGGTTCTTTTAGGACATATGGTGTCACCATTTTCCCTTGGTTTTGTTAGGACTCATTGTGTCATGATGGACCCTTGGTTCCATAAGGCCCAATGGAGTTACAATGGCCCATTAGTTCTGTTTGGCCTCATGGTGTTACAATTTCCCCTTGGTTCTGTTAGGACCCATGTTGTCACAATGGCCCCATGGTTCAGATAGGCCACATGGTGTCACAGTGGATCTGTGATTCGCTGAGGTCTCATGCTGTTACCATGGCCCCTTGGTTCAATGCTTGCCATGTACCACAATGGACCCTTGGTTCTATGAGGCCCCATGGTGTCATAATGCACTCTGGGTTCTATGAGGACCCATGGTGTCACAATGGCCTCTTGCTTCTCTACGGTCCCATGGTGTCACAATGGCCTTTTGGTTCGGTTAGGCACCCTTGGTTTCAAAATGGCCCCTTGGTGCCATGGGGCCCTATAGTATCAGAATGGCATCTTGCTTCTGTTAGGTTCCATGGTGTCACAATGGACCCTTGGTTCAGATAGGCTGCATGGTGTCACAATGGGCCCTTTGTTCTCTTAGGCTCCATGGTCTCACAATAGCCCCTTGGTTCCAGTGGACAGCATTGAGTAACATTGGCACCTTGGCCTGTTTGGTCCCATGGTCTCACAATGGCTCTTGGTTCCATGAAGTGCCATGGTGGCACAATGGCCCCTTGGTTCTGTTAGACTCCATGGTGTGTCAATACCCCCTTGGTTCTATGAGGCCCCTTGGTGTCACAATCCTGCCTTGATTATCAGAGGACTCATGGTGACACAAAATCCGCTTTGCTGTATTATGCCCCATGGTGTTACAATCTCCCCTCAGTTGTGTTAGGACCCACAGTGTCACCATGGCTTCTTGGTTCTTTTGGGCCCCATGGTGTTCAAATTGGTTCTTTGTTCTATGAGCTCCCATAGTGTTCAAATTGGCCCCTTGGAGCCATGAGCCATCTGGGTGTCACAATGGCACCTTGGTTCTATGAGGCAAAATGTGTTAATTTGGCCCATTGGTTCCACGAGGTCCCATGATGTTTAAATGGCCCCTTGGTTCTACGAGGCCTCATGGTGTTACAAAGCCCCCTTGGTTCCATGAGCCTCCATGTGTCACAAGGAACCCTTGGTTTCATTAGGCTCCAGGGTGTCTAAATCACCCTTTGGTTCTTTGAGACCTCATGGTGTCACAATATCCCCTTGGTTCCCAGAGGTCCCATAGTTTTACAATGGCCTCTTGGTTCTATGAGGCCCCATGGTGTCACAAAGGCCCTTTGGTTCTGTTAGGCCCCATGATGTCACAATGGACCATTGGTTTCATATGGCACAATGGTGTCACAACAGCCCCTGGGTTCTGTTAGGCCCCATGGTTTTGCAAAACACCATTGCATCCATTATGCTACATTGTGTCACAATTTCCCCTTGGTTCTATTAGCACCCATGATGTCACAATGGCCCTTTGGTTCTTATATGTCCCATTGTGTTCAAAATGATTCCTTGGTGCCATGATGCCCCATGGTGTCACAATAGCTCCTTGGTTCCATTATGCCCCATGGTGTAACAATTTCCCACAGTTTTTTTAGGACCCTTGGGGTCACAATGGCCCATTGATTCTATTAGGCTCTGTGGTGTTTAAAATGGCTCCTTGGTTCTATGAGCTTCCATGGTGTTCAAAATGGACCCTTGCTGCCATGAGGTCCCATGGTGTCACAATGGTCCCTTGGTTCTATGAGGCCTCGTCGTGCCAGAGTGGCCCCTTTATAATGTTAGGCCCCAAGGTGTCACAATAGACCATTGGTTCCAGATGGCACAATGGTGTCACGTTGTCCCCTTGTTTCTGTTTGGATCAATGGGGTCACAATGGCCCTTCGGTTTCATACAGCACAATGGTGTCACAATGCTCCCTGGGTTCTGTTAGGCCACATGGGGGTCACAATTGACCCTTGGTTTCATGAGGCCCCATGGTGTCACAATGGCCGTTTATTGTATTAGGCTGCATGGTGTCACAATGGACCCTTGGGTTCCATTAGAGTCCATAGTGTCACAGTGCACCCTTGCTTCTATGAGGCCCCATTTTGTTTGAAGGGTCCCTTGGGTATCTAAGGGCACATGATGTCACAATGGTCCTTTGGTTCCCTGAGGTTCCCTGGTGTCACAATGGTCCCTTGGTTCTGTTAGGCTCCGTGTTGTCACACTGGTCCCTTGGTTCAGATGGGCTGCATGGGGTCACAATGATGCCTTGGTTCCGGTGGACACCATGGCATGACAATGGACCCTTCATATCTTAGGCCCTATGGTGTCAGCAAAGTCTCTTGGTTCCATTATGCCCCATGGTGTCACAATTTCCCCTCAGTTCTTTTAGGACCCACGTGTCACTATGGCCCCTTGGTTTTATTAGGCCCTTTTGTGTTCAAATGGCCCCTTGGCTCAATGAGGCCCCATGGTGGTACAATGGCCCCTTGGTTCTGTGAGGCCCCATGGTGGCACAATGTTGCCTGCATTCTGTTCATCCCCATGCAGTCACGATGGCCCTTCGTTCTATGAGGCCCCATGATGTCACTATGACATCTTGATTCTGTCAGGCCGAATGGTGCCACAATATGCCCTTGGTTCTGATATGATCCACAATGTCACCTTGTACATTTGGTGCCATGATGCCCCGTGGTGTAACCATGTAGCCTTAGTTCACTAAGGGCCTATGGTGTTACATTGTCCTCTAGATTCTGTGAGCCTCAATGGTGTCACAAAAGCTCCTTGTTTCTGCTAGGGCCCACGGGGTCATAATGGACCTTTGGTTCCATTTGTCACAATGGTGTCCCAATGGCCCCTTGGTTCTCTTAGGCTCCATGGTGTCACACTGTCCCTTGGTGCCATTAGACTCCCTGGTGTCACATGGGCCCCTTGGTGAACTTTGGCTCTATGGTGTCAAAATGGCCCCTTGGTTCTGTTAGACCCAATGGTGTTATAATGGCCCCTTGGTCCTGCTAGTCTTCATGGTGTCACAATGGCCCCTTGGTGCCATGAGTCCCATGGTGCCATGATGGGCCCTTGGTTCTGTGAAGCCCTATGGTGTCACAATGGACATTGGTTTCATGGGACACAGTGGTGCCACCATGGCCCCTTGATCCCACGAGGTCCTTATGGTGTCTGAAGGCCCCTTGGTTCCTTTGGGCCCTGATGATGTCACAATGCCCCTTTTTTCTCTGAGGCCCCACGGTGTCACAATGGCCATTAGGTTCTAAGAGTCCGTGTAATGGTTCTGAAAGAAAAAACAGTGAGAGACTCCACATCAGAAATCCAATTTAATAAGAAAAAGGAGAAAATACAAGCAGTAGTACAAAAGAAAAACTACTGACTTTGTCAAAACACAATCTGACACCCTATTACTTAGAGTGGTGGTAGCAGTCCAGATGAAGTGGTCTTGAAGCTGTGATCCTATAGAAGTTCTAGGAGCTCTTGTTCTTTGGAAACCAGTGGCTAAGAGCTGCTTTGGTGTTCCAAATCTCAGATTTTATCTAGGTAGGAAACGCTTGGCTTCTTCCCCTGGGTGGAGCTCCTAACAATGGGATGATGTAATTTTATCAGTCATGCAGCCGGGACCCAAAGGCCCATTTACAGAAGATATTTTCCTGGAGGAAGGATGGGTCAAGGGAAAGATAAAGAACATTTCCCCATCTGGTTTTTAACAGCAGCCATATCAGCAGAGGATATCTCCCACAGAGATGAGAACCACTGCCCCACCTGGCTTCAGCAGATAGTGATAGCATACATACATTTGGGCATATCTTTACATTGTAGGTAAGATATATAGGACATAATCCACCCCTTGTTCTATTACAATCTATATCATACCCAAACCAATACCCTCTTATATATACATATATACATATGTGTGTGTATGTGTATATATATATATATATATATATATGTTGAGTGTTGGGGTTTGTTCCCTTATGGTCCCAGCTTGAAGAATTTTTTCCATTATTATGCTAAGGAAGCCTGCAGGGTTACACCCAGGCTCTTTCAGGGCTGGAGACAAAGGGGTAGATGGGGGCTGGCTTCCAGGGCTTTTCACGCTCCGGCAGGGTCTGGGTGAAGTGAGGACTGCCGGTTTCCAGCCCATGCCGTCCGAACGCCGGGGAAGCCAGGCTCTGCTGTGGGACACTGCCCTGCATCTGCTCCGCTCCAGCCTCCTGCCACTGTGGAGGAACAGCTCGCCACTCACCATTGGAATCCTGGTGGTCAGTTGTGGTCTCAGTGGTAGGAGGCTACCCCTTTATCTCTGTCTGAGAGTTGCTGATTCAAAAATTATAATTATTGGGAGGGAGAGGACATACATTCTCTATTTCAAAGAGGAGCTTCTGCCTTTATTGGCAGACGCCTGTCCTTCAAACCAGGACAGATTTTGGTGACCCAGACATGGGGCAGAGGGCATTGAGAGGAGGGTTAAGACAGGAATAATAGCTCTTGAGTTACCTAAGATTTCGTGTGCTAAGTGACGACATGTTGTCCAGTTTAATTTGGCTTGGGCTCCATGTGATCACAGGTATCTCTCTCCAATTTGCACGACCTTGTTTGAACATGGGCCCCCTCACCAAAATAACTGTAGCTATTATCCGATTCATTTGGTGGGTTGATTACGTCAGGAATTCATGCTTTTTTAATTTTTTCTGGAAAGTGGCCATATGGATCCAGAGCTGTCATACTCTAGCTGTGTTTCTGGGTTTACTTCAATAATGGTACCTACTGTGAGAAAGTGAATTCAGAGGAAATCTTCTCCCAACCCATCACCCAGTTTCTTGAGGCTTCCCCACCAGTTTTCAAGGAGTTCAGATCCATTTTAAATGCTAATGATATCATACAGCGGCTGGCGTTGCTTATTTGCCTGTTCTATTTAGCATTTAGAGATAAGGGAATATTGGCCTCAATGACAACCTTGATACCTACCTGAGGGAACAGAGGGGCTGCCCCAGAGCCTGACCATACCCCAGGGACTAGGGATGCTGCCCCAGAGCCTGACCCTGCCCCAGCGACTAGAGATTCTGCCCCAGAGCCTGATCCTGCCCCAGGGACTAGGGGACCCCAATCTGAACCCTTGCACACCTGGCACTGACCATCCTGCCACTTCACTCCCAGGAACTGGATCTCTCAGGCAGGTCCTTTGACTTTGCTCTTTTTAATGGGAAACCAGCTCCCAGCAAAATCTGGATGATCTTCTCTCCTTTCTCAAATACCTCCATTGCTGTGTTCCCCCACACAATGATGTCATCGATGTGCTGCAAATGTTCTGGAGCCTCACCCTTCTCCAGTGCAGCCTGGATCAGTCCGTGGCAGATGGTGGGGCTGTGCTTCCACCCCTGGGGCAGTCGGTTCCAGGTGTACTGCACGCCCCTCCAGGTGAAAGCAAACTGAGGCCTGCACTCTGCTGCCAAAGGAATGGAGAAGAATGCATTTGCAATGTCAATGATGCCATACCACCTTGCTGCCTTGGACTCCAGCTCGTACTGGAGTTCCAGCATGTCCGGCACGGCAGCGCTCAGCGGTGGAGTCACTTCATTCAATGCACAATAGTCCACAGTCAGTCTCCATTCTCCATCAGATTTACTCACAGGCCAAATGGGACTGTTGAAGGGTGAGTGGCTCTTGCTGACCACCCCTTGGCTCTCTAGATCACGGATCATTTTGTGGATGGGGATCACAGCATCTCGATTTGTCCGGTACTGCCGGCGGTGCACTGTCATGGTGGCAATTGGCACCTGTTGCTCAGTCACTTTCAGGAATTCTACTGCAGAGGGGTTTTCTGACAGTCCAGGCAAGGTGTTCAACTGCTTAATGCTCTCTGTCTCTACAGTAGCTATTCCAAAAGCCCACTTGAACCCCTTTGGGTCTTTGTAGTAGCCATTCCTGAGGAAGTCTATGCCTAGAATGCACGGTGCCCCTGGGCCAGTTACAATTGGATGTTTCTGCCACCCCTTCCCTGTCAGGCTAATCTCAGCTTCCAGCAAAGTGAATTCCTGTGATCCCCCTGTCACCCCAACAATGGAAACAGGTACCTTCCCCACATGTTCTGATGGTATCAGGGTGCATTGTGAACCAGTATCAACTAACACTTTATGTTTCTGTGGCTTTGACGTGCCAGGCCATCGCACCCACACTATCCAATAGATCCTGTCATCCCATGCCTCTCCCTGGCTAGAGGCAGGGCCCCTCTAGCCCTGGTTATTATTTCTTTCCTGGGCATACATAGTGGAGGTTCCTTCCAGGGGATCTGACAGATCATCCTCCTTGCTGTAATACCCTGCACCTTGCTTGTGGGAGGTTGAGGCTACCTTCATTTTAGTGCGGCTCCCTCGGTTAGCATTTCCCTCCCTGAGCTGACGCACCCGTGCTGCCAGGACAGAAGTGGGTTTCCTATCCCATTTTCTCATGTCTTCCCCATGGTCTCACAGGAAAAACCACAGGTCAGCTCGTGAGGTGTACCCTATCTCCCTAACGGGGGGTGTGAAGCTCTGACTTGGGGGCCTGTGACTCGTACTGCTGCTACGCTGATCTTCCTCACCTCCTCAATTCTCTCTATCATCTCCTCCCTCATATCCCTCATCCTATCTTCGACCTGTTGGATGTCCCTGGCCACGGCAGAGACATTGGCCTGCATTGGGCCATTCATCATGCTCTCAAAATTTCTGAGTTTGTTGGCAACAGAACACACTGTCTCTGGATGGTTATCAGCATTAATCATTGCTATGTAGGTGGTATATTGAGATGGACCCAAGGTTGCCAAATTCCATAACATCTGCCCTGTGCACTTCACCTTGTCAGAGTCATTGTCATGCTGTCCATCCCTCCCAAAGAGTACCTCTAATACTGCTGTCTCTCTCAGCTGCTGGATCCCTTCCTCAAGGGTCTGCCAGCGCATCCTACGGTGGTGCTCCTGCATTCTCTCTCTGTGTACAAACTTCTCTCTCACACTCATTAAAAGCCGGTCCCAGAGGGAAAGGAGGCCTTGCTCCCTTAGGAATATCTGGTCCACACCTGAATCCTGGGCCAAGGATCCCAAATTCCTGGCCTCAGTTCCATCCAGTTGTACACCTGTTCCTGTAAGGTCCCAGACCTGGAGTAACCAAGTTGTGAAAGGCTCACGGCCCCGCCGAGCAATGTCTTTACGCAGGTTACGGAGACTATCGTATGAGAGGGACTCGGTGACAATCTCAACCTCTGGCTCCCTTGCTGGTTGTGAGGACCCTCCTTGCTGATCCCCATTATCTAAGTGCCTCATTTTAATCTTAGATTTCCTAGTTTCTACAGGAGCAACTGCTGCTGGCTGTGGCTGCTCCTGTGAACCAGCTGGAACCTGGACAGATACAACATCTACGGGTTCCACTGCAGCACCATCTGACTCTCCCTCTTTAGGGCAGGGGGAGAGTTTCTCACCAGGTGGAGAAAAATACTCCTTCATCATCTGGCTATGCTCCTTCAACATCTGGCCTATATCTTTCACTAGAGCCCCCACCCACTCTGGGTGGCTCATTTCTGTGGTGGGCTGTGGGGCAGGGTTAGGCTCTGGGGCAGCATTCCTAGTCCCTGGGGCAGAGGCAGGTTCTGGAGCAACATCCCTAGTCCCTGGGGTAGGCTCTGGGGCAATATCCCTAGTCTCTGGGGCAGGTATCAGAGTTGTTGTCCAAGCCAATATTCCCTTGTTTCTGAATGCTAAGTAGAACAGGCCTATCAGCAACACCAGCCACAGATTAATAACACTAGCAATTATAGCAGATCTGAAATCCTTGAGAACCGGTGGGGTAGCCTCAAAAAACTGGGTGATGGGTTGGGAGAAAATTTCCCTTGCACTCGTTACCTCACAGTAAGTACCATTATTGAAATAGCCCCAGAAACACGCAGTTAGAGTACGATAGCTCCGGATCCATGAAACCAATTCCCAGAAAAAATTAAAAACCCATGAATTCCTGACATAATCAATCCACCAAACGAATCGGATAATAGCTACAGTAACTTTGTTGAGGGGGCCCATATTCAAATAAGGGCTTGCAAATGGGAGGGAGATGGCTGTGACCACATGGAACCCAAACAAGATTAAGCCAGACAACATATTGCCACTTAAGAGAACTGTTATTCCTGTGTTAACTCTCAACTCAGTGCCCTCTGTCCCACGTTGGACGCCAAAAAATCTGTCCTGGTTTGAAAGGACAGGTGTTTGCCAGTAAGAGCAGAAGCTGCCCTTTGAAATAGAGACTTTGGTTCTACTCCCCCCCAAGTATTATAATTGTTTGAATCAAGGACTCTGAGGCAGAGATAAGGGGGTGGGAATAACTGCTCTTTTACTAATATATCTAACCGTACAAGCAGAAAACAACAGCAGTTGTTAAAATTGCTAACAGAACAGAACAGATAACTCGGTGTCAGTCCCTTTAGATGCAAGCACGCTGTCTCTGTGCCTAGTCCCAGCCCGGAGCTGCTGAGGGCAGGTGGGAGCGCAGGCAGGAGGGGGCGGCAGCAGCCACGCCGGTTTCGGGTGGGAACGGGCTGGAGCGGCGGCTCCTCACTCACCGTGTGTGTCCAGGTGATCAGCTGTGTCCGCATAGGCAGGAGGCTGGAACGGGGCAGATGCAGGGCAGGTGATCCAGAGGGTCTGGCTCTCCTGTGCTCCAGCCACGTGGCTGAAGATCCCGGGCGTTTTCCTCCCCGCTCGCCCGAAACAAGAGTCCCCCCCGAAAGTCTCAGAGGCCCCTCCGGGAGCCGCTGCAATTGACACCTTTTGTCTAGAATCATCAGAGATTCTGGGTGTAACCCGGTCAGCTCCATTGGCATGATAATGGGAAAAATTCTTTCAATTGACACAGTAATAGAAAAACACTCAACCCTCAACAGGCAGTCATCGTTATTTTTTTCCACAACCCATCCTTCCCCCAGGAAGATATCATCTGCTAATGGGCCATTGAGTCCCATGGCATGACTGATAAAATTACATCGTCCCACTGGGAGATGATCCAGCCAGTGAAAGGAGCCAACCATTCCTTACATACATAAAATCTGAGATTTGGAACACCAAAGCAGCCTTTTTTCCACTGGATTACAGAGGAAAACCAGACCATTCTACATCATTCCTGGGCCTTCAGAGGAAAACTGCACCTTCTACAGGAGGACTGCTCCAACATCTGTCGCTGCAGGAGGACGCAGCTACCATTTAATGGACTTCTACCTACACTCTGACTGACAGAATGGCAGGTTGTATTCTGACTCGGTCAGTGTTTTGGGTTTGGTATTCATAACACTGTATTTTTATTTTGATTTTCCAAGTAAAGAACTGCTATTCCTATTTCCCATATCTTTGCCTGAGAGCCTCTTAATTTCAAAATCATAATAATTTGGAGGGAGGGGTTTTACATTCTCCATTTCAAACAGAGGATCCTGCCTTTCTTAGCAGACACCTGTCCTCCAAACTAGGACAGCTCCTCATCCCCTTTACCCTCCTAACACCTTGCAGACCCATCCAGTCAAAGCACGCATGGCTGTTACCCCACTATCTGCCCTGCTGCAAATGGCAGCCATTGTGAAATCCCAACTAACACCCTCGGACAAAGACCTGGTTTGTCAGGTGTCCCCACCTCCAGCCCCTCCTGCCAGTCCTCACTCTGTCATGGCTCAACCCCCACCTTAAGGGGCCACCCAATCCCATCCCTGCCAAGACTGGCACTGAATGCCATTCCCCTGGGAGGAGACCAGAACTACCCTTAAGGTGGTTCCAGTAGGGTCCATCCCCAAAATGTCAATGTCAGATTGCCCTGGCCTGCACTGAGGCCCGGCAAGGGGGGCCAACCCAAGAGATAAAATGGTGCTCATTGCCAAGGGCTACTCCTGCAGATTGTCCTTCTCTCCCTCCTCTTCCAAGGAAGACCTCTGCTGGTTGGAGTCAAGGAAGAGAAATTGGGAAGAAATTAAAAGATTGGCCCTGAAGAAGGGAGAATGGGATTCAGCTTCTAGACTTGACATAATGCCAATAAGGTATAACAGGAAAGGCAACTCACACTGAGAGGTTTGGACATTTAGTGAAATAAAGGAACTATGAAACGCAGGCAGAGATCATGCCCGGAGCTCTCCATGTTTTACAAGCTGGTTTCAGCAACTTTTGTCGTGCACATCTTTATTCCTCATGACATAAAATACTTAATGGCATTGCTGCTACCCCCTACTGAGATTTTGCTATGGGAGTTGGGGTGGAAGAGACAGTTAAATAAATTGCTTTCTGGAGCATGGGCTGGCATTACACTTGCCCAATTGGCAGGGGAGGGAACTGACCCAGACCAGCAGGCCAGAGATTTGCAAAGACCAGTGTTAAATGACATGATGGAAGTGGCTAAAAAGGCCTTTTTACAAGTACCTGAGGCCAGTAAGCTGCAATTGAACTTTGCTGTTATAAGGCAAGACCCTACAGAGCCTTATATGACTTTTCTGGATAGGGTTAAACTCACTCTTGATGAACAAGTGGCTGAGGACCAGGTTTGGGAAGCTGAAACAGCTAGCAGTGGTCAATGCTAACCCCAAATATAAGAAGGGCTTAAAGGCTTTGTCCCTTGACCCTGAGACCACCATCCCCCAGATGTTGGGGGCTTGTAATAAGCTGGATACTCCAGAGCATGTTGCCACCCTCCAAGGAAAAGTATTAGCCAATGCCTTGATTAAATCTCAAAAGCGTCCTCAAAGACAGCAGAACCAAAAGCCAGGACAATGCTTTAATTGTGGCCAAAATGAACACTGGGAAAGGAACTATTGCAAACCCAAGAAGAGAACTCTCAAGAACTTTGTGACTGGAATAAACCGGGCTAGATACTAACTCTTGTCATTGAGTCCAGGTACATTGCTGCAGCCATGAGGAAACTCCAAGCAGAGCACAGGACAGTGGCACGTGGAGACACAAGAACCCCCATGGCTGAACACTGGCAAAACAGACATTGGAACCCACCAAACCTCTTTTTGCAACACCTCCTCAGGGACCTGCCTGTCTCAGTACCATGCAGCTCCTGACTGGAGCTGTCACCTGTGTGGTCAGTAATGATAACTGATTTTATCCATCTCATTATCTCTACAGGCCAGCTAGAACCAGAACTGCAGCCAAGAAGTTTTCTCATTATTGGACTTGAGCAATGTAACATTGAAGGTTTTTATGTGTTGCCCACTGTTTTAACAGTTACCTCTAATCAAGAAATCAGAGTGTTAGCTAGGTGCCCTAATCCTCCTTGTTTATTTCCAAGGAAATACCTTTCACTCAGGCTCTCTTGTTGCCTGTGGTTAATGATGACACTGACCACATTGCATGGGCCCAGCAGATTGGCCTGGGAAAAATCAAAATCACCTGTGATGTCATTTACATGGGGAAAACCCTCATCTGTATGGGTCTTTTTGACATGGGAGTAGACATGACCATTATCTCACACAACTCACCAGAGTGGACTCTTGTTTCTTCACTCAACACACTTGTGGGAATTGGGGGGCACAGCAACACAATCAGGAGTTTACATCCTGTTTCCTTTAAAAGACTGTGGGGCCGTGTGGCCACCACCAAGCCATTTATTATTAAAGACAAAGTGCGTGTTTGAGGTAGGGATCTCCTGTACCACTGGGGACTGAGACTCAAAACAAATTCTTTGCAAGGACCACTGATGAGCATGGTGCTGTAAAACTCACCTGGACCTCAGGCAAACCCATCTGGGATTGATCATTGGCCCCTTCCCATCAAAAAGCTGTCCACACTCGAGTCTCTGGCTTGTGAACAACTGGAAAAAGGGGCATATTGTCCCTACAAATAGTCCCTGGAAAATCCCCATTTTCTTTATCAGAAAGCCACATAGTGAGAAGTGGACGCTGCTTCAAGACTTGAGAAGAATAAATGGAATCATTGAGGAGATGGACTGTTGCAGACAGGATTGCCCCTCTCTTAACGTGATCCCCAGGGACTGGTTGTTAATGATTATTGATCTGAAGGATTGCTTTTTCAGGATCCCTTTACATCCAGAGTTTGAGTAAAGATTCTCCTTTTCCATACCTTCCATCCACCAACAGTCACTGCTGAAAAGGCACCATAGGACCGTCCTGCCACAAGGGATGTGGAACTCCCCAACAATGTGCCAATGGTACATGGCAAGGATCCTTTCACCCAAGAGAAATTCCCCCAAGTAATGATACTGTACTACATGGATGGCCCTCGGCAGCTACAGCAAGCCCGGATAAAATGTTCCAAATAAAAGAGATTTTCCTGGCTGCCTTAGGCAGACATCAGCTACAAAGTGATTAAATTAAGCAAGGCCTAGCCTTACTTAGGCTATCAACTCTTTTGTGATTTCATTTTGATTGCAGCACTTCCTTAGCCAGAGAGAAAGAGATTTGGGAATGCTGCACAGGAATTCTGCAGGCAACTTGATTTCTACGAAGGGACCCAGCAGCAAATCCAAGTGCGTAGAATATCAAAGGGGTTTTATAGGGTTGGGGTGGCTTGAGATGCAGACCAATAAAATTAGAGATTGAAAAACTATCCAACTACTTTAAAGTTTTAGGTGAGAGTGACCAATTACTTAGAAGGAAAAAAGACCAGTTAGAACACTAAAAGATAACACGGGGGTCTACAGGGGGTGAACATTTCTCTAGCATGAGTCATCCTAAGGAAGGATTTATCTAAGGGGTAAGTTTCCAAGGGGGCCCTGAAGGGGTATCTCAATCATCCACAATGGATGACATCCTGATTGCCTCAGAAAAGGAGACCACCATGGAACTTGTCACCACCGACATTTTAGAGGAGATCATAAGTCTGGTCTACAAGTAGCCAAAGATGAAGTGCAGTGATCCTCCCCTTGCAGGTACCCAGGGTACAGGCTCACTGTCACACCACAGATCAGCCACCTGCAGGAGGAACTCACCACCTTACACCCTCTGCAGAAACTCAATTAACGGGGTTAGGACCCTCCTTGGAATCACAAACCAGGATTTGGCTCCTTTATTTGATTTATTAAGGGGGGACACGGACCTGAACTCTCCCAGAGACTTCACACCAGATGCCAGAACCGGGTTGGATAAAGTGGCTACAGCACTGCACACTCACCAAGCCCACTGATACCACCCAGAGTCACATTTTGATTTGCTATTTTGGGAGAACGGCCACATTTTTATGGTTCAATTTTTCAACGGAAAAAGGATTTGTCTGTCCTTTTGTTAATTTTAGAATGGATCTTCCTATCTTATCAGATGCCCAAAACAATCACTACTTGTCCTGAAATCCTTTCTCAGCTGATCACAAAATCCCAATCCTGAGTTTTAACCCTTTCCAGAAATTATTTCTCTGTTACGTTTATTCTCATTACTTCCCTGTATTTAGAATTCTTAATTCAGCAATCTGAGGTTTTTCAAATTATTTTAGCAGCTTTTATGGGACAAATCTCAGTTAATTTTCCAAAACATAAATTATTACACTTTCCTTTGAATTTTATCCAAAAACCCCTAGATAGTCACACCTCTCTTAATGCTCTTACTATTTTTACAGAAGCCTCCATTGAAGGATCACCACAGATTGTGGAACTTGCAGCAGTTATCCAAGCTTTCTCTAAGTTTTTAATTCCCTTTAATTTAGTTACAGATTCCTTTTATTATGCAGGCATTGTGGAATGAGCAGAAGGTTCCTCCCTCAAATTTATCACTAATGAAAACCTATACAATTTGCACAAAAGTTTAATTTTCTTTTTTAAGGAAACAACCTTATTTTGTCACCCATGTTGGTTCACGTACCAACCTACCTGGAAGTGAATTCAGGGCTGAAGGTAATGCCCATGCTGATCACCTCACCACGCCCATTCAAACCACCCTTCCAAATTTTTGTGAACAAGCCCATTTAAGTCACTCTTTCTTTCACCAAAAAGCCCCATCCCTCCTAAGAACTTTTAATCTAACTAAAGATCAGTCCCACATGATCATCAGCTCCTGTCCTGATTGCCAGCAACAATCCATTCTCTCGGGGGGAGATGGTGTAAACCCCAGGGGACTCAATAGATGATGGTGATCAGGAAATGACCATGAGATGACCATAAGATGATCAGGACAATGAGATGACCACATCAGGGCCACCTCAAGCCCATGGCTGTGCCATGGCCAACCCATGGTCATCTCTTGGTCCAAACCATCTCATGGGGCTGTGGTTGTGTCATGGTCATCCCATGGTCATCTCAGGGTTGTGTCACTCATGGCCACTCTCATCTCATGGCCATGGTCATGAGCAGGAACCTCTCTGAGATCCCAAACCCGGATTTTGGGACACTCAAGGACCATTGGGGACAATGAGGCCTGGCCTGATCCCTCCCCCCATCCCACTGCCCCTCCAGGAGCCTGACACAGCCAAACCCTCCTGGGGACACCTCGGACATGGAACACAGAGCAGGAAATGAATCCTGAGGGCTGGAGCCAAGCGTTACTGGCAAGTCCCCATGTCAGTCCTGGTGTCCCCATCCCAATCCTGGTGTCCCCATCCCAATCCTGGTGTCCCCATCCTGTTCTCGGCATCCCTATTCTCATTCCTGGCTCCCAGAGAGGAACTGACAGACACTGGAGGAGGGAACCTGGATTTATTGCCCCAAGCAGGATTTATTGCCCAAAGCAGGATAATTTCACACCAGAACTAAAGCATTGGGAATGTTTGTGGTTCTTGGCTTTAAAGAAGCCAAAATGGGAAATTGATCCATTAGCAGGAGCTGTTGGTCGGTAAAAGCACAGGGAGCAGCTCTGCTGGAAAGCCTCAGTTTCCTGGGAACAGGAAGGGGCTGGATTCAGCTCCATGGATTGCTCAGGCAGTGATTGCTGCTGGGATGAGAGAGGGTCACAGTGTCACCCTGTCCCTGTCCCCATCCCACAGGATGGGCCTGGCTGGAGCCCATGGAGAGCAGGAGCTGCTCCAGATCCAACCGGATCCTGCCCACTCCTGCTCCATCCATCCCACCCAAACCCGCTCTGGAATCCCAACCTGATCCTGTCTCATCCATCCCACACCAATCCTGCCCTGTCCACTCATCCATCCATCCATCATCCATCCATCCATCCATCCATCCATCCATCCATCCATCCATCCATCCATCCATCCATCCATCCATCCATTTTCTATTCATTCATCATCCATCCATCCACCCATCATCTATCCATCATCCCAACTGATCCTGCTCCAGAATCCAGCCCCAATCCCACTCCACGATTCCATCTGATCCTGCACTGGATCCCTCCTCTGATCCGGAATCTCTCCCTGATCCCAATCTGTCCATCCTGTCCCAATCCCCCTCTGGAATCCCACCCTGACCCCACTCCGTACCTGCAGTCAAGCTGTTGTTCCCACATCATTTCCTGCAGAAAGAGAAGATCCATGAGATTCCAGCACGGATCACACACTGGGATTAACCCCAGGACCCATCCTGGGATCCACATGGAGGGGATCCAAAGCTGGATCTGCCACTGGTACTCACTGGGTGCCTTGTGGTATATCTTCTCATTCTTCCTCCCTGTGGAAAAACAGTGGGATCAGCGTTGGTGGCACAGGATTCCCAGAACGGTGCTGGGTGGATCTGTGCCCCTTCCTGACCCCCATCCCATGTGTTACCGGATTGGCGCTTCCAGACGACGAATCCAACGAGGACAATGAGGATGATGATGGCAACAATGGACACAGCGACCACCACGGTGAGATTCCCACCAGATGTCGGCTCTGGGAATTGTGGGATGGTGAGGAGGAGGAGGGGAATCCCCATCTGGGAATTCCAACTCCCCAGTTCCCACATTCCACATTCCCAGCCTCACCCCAAGCGAAGATCCCGGGCTCCGACATTCCGGGATGCTCCACCCGGCACCGGTACTGCTCCCGCTCCTCCGGCCGCGCCTCGATCCTGGCCCAGGTGTGGAAGGTGCCGTCGCTGTTGGGAACGACCCCGCCCCACTCCGTCTCCTGATCCCGGATTTCATCCCCCTTCATCCAGTTGACCGCGATGGCCTTGGGGTAGAATCCGTACGCGTGGCAGGACAAGATCAGCATCCCGTGTTCCTCTTTTCCGGACACATGGACATCAGGGGGCTCTGGAATGGGATAACAGTGAGAGATGTCCATGGAATTCCATGGGAATGGGATGGGGGTGAGATCTGCACATGGAATTTCCACTGGAATGGGATGGGGTTTTTAATGTGCCCATGGAATTCAATGGGAATGGAACAGGGGTGAGATCTGCCCATGGAATTCCCACAGGAAATATAGGGTTCCCAAGTTCTCCATTCCCAAAACTCACATTCCCACAGGAATTCTGCTCTCACCTTTGTGGTCCAGCTCCTTCTGCCCATATCCGACGTATCTCTGGAGCCACTCTGGGCAGATGTGCCCCAGGTAATTCGTCCCCCTCTCAGCCTCGTTTGTTTCACCTTCTCAGCGCCTCCTGGTGACCTCAGCAGCGCCGTCAGCCGCCACCAATCTCCTGGATTCCAGGTCAAAGGAGATGAAATCCTGCCCGTCGTAGCCATCCCGGCAGGATCCACGGATGCTCCCGTCGGACAGGAGGTCACAGCCAGAAAATCGCAAACATGTGTGAAAACCTGGGGGAATTGTACCCACAGAGACTCATGGAATTGTGTCCCAGCCCCACAGAGCCCCATCCCAGCCCTATGGAGCACCAGGGTCTGATGAAGACCCAGAGAGCCTCATCCCAGCCCCACAGATCCCCATCCCAACACCATGGATCTCATCCCAGACCCACAGATCCCCATCCCAGACCCATGGATCCCATCCCAACCCATGCAGCACAAGATATCCCATACCAGCCTAATGGATCACCATCTCAGCCTCTTGGCACTCTGTGAATCCACATCCAAACCCGATGAATCCCATTCAAGCACTATAGATCCCCACTCCAGCCCCACAGATCCCATCCCAACCCGATAGATTCCATCCCAACTCATCCATCCACATCCCAGCCCCACAGATCCCCCCACTCACCCCTGCTCTGGTTGTACCGGTCCCGCGCTGTCTCCAGGCTCCTGGCATCCATGTGCTGTTTCCCCACGCAAGTCTGTGCCTCCTCATCCCAATATCCCGGCTCTGCTCCGTCCTTCATCCACTGTGTCAGCGGCTCCATCCGGCCCCGCTCGCTGTCGTAGCGTGTGAAGGGGATCCCATCCAGGTACCCAATGGCCATGAACTGGGGGATCCCCGGGCTGGGCTCTGACACTGACACATCCAGGTAATGCAGGGAGTGGAGAACTGGGAGGACACAGAGATTTGGGGGGGTTGAGGGGTCATGGATCAATGAAAGGGGAACTGGGAGAGCTGGGAAGGGGGTGCATGGGGTCCCAATGTCCAGGAATGGGGGCTCAGGGGACTCACAGTGTCAAGGAAAGCAGGATACAAGGAATGAGGGTTCCAGGGGACCCCAGTGTCAAGGAAAGGGGGTCCAAGGGTCCCCAGTGACAAGGAAAGAGGGGTCACAAGGTGAGGAGACCTGGGATGGCTGGAATGGGGGGCTCAGGGGTTCTTGACGAAGAGGGAAAGGGGGCCTGGGGGCTGAGAAAAGCAGGAATGGGGGTCCAGGGGGTCTCAGAGTCAAGGAAAATGTGGGTCTGGAGCTGGGGAAGGCGGGATGGATGGGAAAGGGGGTGCAGGGGGGGATTGGTACTGGATAAGGGAGTGCAGGGAGGTGCCTTCCTTTCCAGTGGGACTGGGAATTCAGGGGGGTCCCAGAATCCAGAATCCCCCTTGGGAGCGTCCACGATAACCCAGGAACCCTCCCAGACCCCCCGCAGGACGAGCAGGGGGTGGAGATCTGGGGAGATGCAGAGACTGGGGGGGCAGGAAGCAGAACGGGGAGAGCTGGGAAGGGTCCAAGGTTCAAGGGAGGGACTGGGAGAGGCGGGATGGGGGATCCAGGGGGTCCCTGTGCCCAGGAAAGGGGCTCCAGGGGTCCCCGGTGTTGAGGGAAAGGGGGGGCTGGGGCTGGGAGAGGCGAACGGATCCCGGAGGCGCAGCCTGGGAGACGGGAAAGAGACCGAGGGAGTGCGGTGGGGGAGGGGACGGGGGAAAGGGGGAATTCCAGGGAGTTCATCTGGATCCCATTGGATCCCCGCTGAGACCCCCCCCCCTGAGATACCTGAGACCCTCTGGGACCCCGTTTTGGGAAGCGCCGGGAGTGGAAAACGGGGCGGACACGGAAAGTTGGGAGGTTCGGGGGGTCCAAAGGTCAAGGAAAAGGGCGGGACTCGGGTCTGGGAAAAGCGGGATGCCCGAAAAGGGGGTGCAGGGGGGTCCCAGGCCTGAAAATGGAGATTCGGGGGTGTCCCAGTGGCCGGGAATGGGGTTTCAGGGGGGTCCCGGTCCCAGATAAGGGGGTTCAGGGGGTTCTCCGTGCCAGAAAAAGGGGTACAAGGGGGCCCGTACTGGGGAAGGGGACCGAGGGGGGTCACAGGACGCAAAATGCAGATTTCGTGGGTTCCCCTGCCCGGGAATGGAGGGGTACGGGTTCCCGGTGGGCAGAAAGAGAAGTTCAGGGGGGTCCCGGGGTCCAGGAATAGGGGTTCAGGGGGGTCTCCGTGCCCATTAATGGGGGTTCAGGACAGTCTTTCTGCTGAAAAAGGTGATGGAGAGGTAACAGGACCCAAAATGTAGGTTCAGGGGTTTCTCCGTGCCCGGGAATCAAAGGTTAGAGGATTCCCAGTGCCCGGAAATGGAAGTTCAGGGGGTCCCGGTTTCGGGGGTCCCACTCACCTTTCGTCGCGCCCCCCGGGTCCCCCAGGAGCCCCAAGAGCAGCCCCAGCCCCAGCGCTGGAGCCATCGCGCTGCTCCGCTGCGATCCCGCTCCCAGAACTGGCCCCGCCCCCAGCGCTGGCCCCGCCCCCAGAGCCGCCTCCGGCCCCGCCATTGGCGCCGCTATTTCCTGCCCGCCAATGGAAACTCAAAGTGTCAGTGACGTCACGGGTAGCTGGGTAGATCCCGGTCTCTCGGGTTGGGACGCGGAAGCGAAAGTGACCGAGGCAGCGCGGTGGGGGAGGGGAAAAGGGGGAATTCCAGAGAATTCCTCTGGATCCCTCTGGATCCCCGCTGCGACCCCCCTGGAGCCCTCTGAGAAACACCTGGGACCCCCTGGGACCGCCCTGAAGAAAGCGCCGGGAGTGGAGAACTGGGGGGACACGGAAATTTGGGAGATCTGGGGGTGCAAAGGGAAGGAAAAGGGCGGGGCTGGGGTCTGGGAAGGGCGGGATGCCCGAGAAGGGGGTGCAGGGGGTCCCCATGCCGAATTAGGGGGTGCGGGGGGAGTCCCCATGCCCAGTAAGGGGGGCTTAGGGGGTCCCGAGGTCAAGGAAAATGGGGGGCTGGGTCCCCGAGAGGGGGAGAAACGGGAAAGGGGGCACAGGGGGGCACTGGGGCTGGATAAGGGGGATCCGGGTGCGCAGGAAATGGGGTTCAGGGGGGTTCTATTTGCGGGTTATGGGGTTCAAGGGGTCCCGGTGTCTGAAAATGGGGGTTCAGGGGTTCCCGTGCTGGGGAATGTGTGTTAAGGGGGAGTTTCCTTCCCGGAAATCGGGGCTCAAGGGCGTTCTGCTGCCTGAAAATGGGGGTTCAAGGGGTGCTGGTGAATGCTAAACACAACAGGCCTATCAGCAGCACCAGCCACTGTATGATATCATTAGCATTTAAAGCAGATCTGAACTCCTTGAAAACTGGTGGGGTGGACTGAAAAAACTGGGTGATGGGTTGGGAGAAGATTTCCCCTGCCATCACTTGCTCACAGAAAGTACCATTACTGAAGTAACCCCAAAACCACACAGTTATAGTGTGATAACTCTGGATCCATGTGGCTGTGTTCCAGAGGGAGTTAAAAATCCATCAGTGCCTCATCTGATCAACCCACCAAATGAATCAGATAACAGCTACAGTAATTTTGGTGAGGGGACCCATGTTCAAATAAGGGCTGGCAAATGGCAGAGATGTATCTGTGATCACATGGAGCCCAAGCCAGATTAACCTGGACAGCACAGTGACACCTGACACAAAACCTTAGGTAACTCAAGAGCTGTTATTCCTTTTTTCACCCTGCTCTCAATGCCCTCAGGCCCCACTGTCTGGGCACCAAAATCTGTCCTGGTTTGGAGGACAGGGACTTGCCAAGAAAGGCAGGAGCTCCTTCCAGGATGGAGAATGTAAACCCCCTCCCTCCTAATTATTAGAATTTTGGAATCAGGGGCTCTCAGGCAGAGATATGGGGTAGGAGCAACAGCATATATCTAACCAGACACACAAAACCAGCAGCAGCTATGAAAATGAAAAACAAACAGAACAGTAACTCAGTTCCAGTCCTTTTTGGCCACAGACCCTTTTCCTGTGCCCAGTACTGGTGCTGGGGGCAGGGCAGGTCCCGTGCAGCTGTGGAGGGCTGGGACAATGTCAGCAGCGTCCCAGGTGGGAGAAGGGTGGAGGAAGGACTCCCCGCTCAGCACAGGGCTGGTGGCACTCGGCTGCATGTGCAGAGGCAGCAGCTGGAGCGGGGCAGGCAGCAGTGCAGTGTCCCACAGCACAGAACCGGCTCCTGGGCTGGGATGGGGGGCAGCGAGCAGCCCCGGACATCTTCCTGCAACCCACCGGGGAGCACGAGGGCCAGACCCCGCCCAGACACCCCCAGCTCTTTGGCCATCAGCCACCATGAGCTGGGGTGCAGCACAAGCTTCCTTAGCATCATAACAGGGAAAATTCCAGAGAGAGAAAGGAAGGGAACAAACCCCAACCCCCAACACAGCCACAGCAGCCTTAGTTCAAGGGCCCCTGTTTAGATAAGGGCCTGCAAATGGGAGAAATAGAGACACAACCATGTGCCACCTGAACCAGGGCAAGCTAGAGCACATGATGCCACCTAATGAGGTTTTATATCCAGCATACAAAAACTGGGTTACTCAAGAACTGTTGCTCTTTTTTTTTTCTCGATGCCCTCGTGCCAAACATAGGGTGACAAAATTTCTCTTTCTTTGAGAGACAAGTGTCTGCTAAGAAAAGCAGAAGCCTCTCTTGAAATGCACAAGGTAAACCCCCTCCCTCCAAATTACTATAATTTTGAAATTAAGCAGGTCTCAGGCAATGATATGGGAATAACAGTTCTTTTACTAGGAAAATTAAAATAAAAATACAGTATTTATTAAAAAAAAAACAACAAAAAAAAAACCAACTAAACCCCAAACACACACAAAGAATACAAGCTGACAAGTTAGGGTGCTGGTAGCAGTCCCATGAATGGTGTCTGCAGTCCTCCTGCAGCGACAGATGTAGTTCTCTTGCAGTAGTGGTTTTGTAGAAGGCTGCAGTTTTCCTCCAAAGGTCCAGTGATGATGTGGAAAGGTCTGGTCTTCCTCTGGAATCCAGAAGAAAGATTCCTATACCTCTGGGAAAAGGCTGCCTTGGTGTTCCTAAGTTTGCAGATTTTATCTACAAAGGAAATCCTTGGTTCCTTCCCCTGTGTGGAGCATCTCACAATGGGATGATGTCATTTTATCAGTCATGCAATGGGACTCAACGGCCATTAACAGATGATATCTTCTTGGAGGAAGGATGGGTCCAGGAAAACATAAAGAACACTGCCCCACCTGATTTTTTACATATGCCCCATTAGCAGAGATCTCCCATGGAGATAAGGAACTCTGCTGCACCTGGTTTCAACACTTCATGAAGATGCTGATAGAATACATACTTTCGAGCACATCTTCACACTGTAACCTAGGACAGTCTGGGACTAAGTTCCTGAACTTTTAACAAGATTTTAGGGCTTTTTACTCTCTTAAGGCACTTACAGTATGTTCTTACTTAAAACTAAAACTTCTACTTCATATTTATGTGATGTAATAATATTCCTGACCTAAAACTAAAACTTACACTTCTCCTTCATGTCTGTGTGACTTAATGTATTTTAATTACTGTAAAGGCTTTAATTAAATCCCTGCATTCTCTCTCTTTGAGGGACTCAGAGAGGCTTCTATTTTACACACTCCAACAGGCTCTGATGTTGGAGTGGGGCATCACAGTGAAGGACATGGGGAGCCCATATTAGGGAAGATCCTGATACTTTCTGCCAATTTTGAGAGCTCTAAACGGCTTGTGGTATACTCACACTGAACTGCCCATGGGGATGGAGTCAGAGCAGAGCACAAAGCTCCTCCCGCAGTCAGGGCACTCACAGGGCTTCCCTTAGTGGTGACCCCGTTGGTGACGGTTCAAGGCTGAGCTCTGTGAGAAGCTCTTCCCACACTCAGGACACTCGTAGGGCCTCTCCCCAGTGTGGATTCGCTGGTGCACAGTGAGGGTGGAGTTTTCCTTGAATCCCTTCCCGCAGTCGGGGCAGCGGAAGGGCCTCTCCTCTGTGTGAATCTTCTCATGTTCCAGGAGATTGTAGCTGGTGTAAAACGTCTTCCCACATTTGGGACACTTGTAGGGCCTCTCCCCAGTGTGGATGCGCCGGTGGACAGTCAGGATGGAGTTGCGGTTGAATCCCTTCCCGCAGTCGGGGCAGCGGAAGGGCCTCTCCTCTGTGTGAATCCGCTCATGTCTGATCAGAGTGGAGCTTCTCTGAAACCTCTTCCCACACACAGGACACTCGTAGGGCCTCTCTCCGGTGTGGTTGTGCTGGTGTTTTCTCAGGTCTGACCTCAGCCTGAAGCTCTTCCCACATTCCAAGCAGGGGTAGGGCTGCTCCCCAGTGTGGATCACCTGGTGCTGCCTCAGACTGGAGCCACAGCTGAAGCTCTTCCCACATTTCCCACACTCGTAGGGCTTCTCCCCACTGTGGAGCATGTGGTGCCGGGCCAGGCTGGAGCTGTCTCTGAATCCCATCCCACATTCCCCACATTCGTAGGGATATTCCCCAGTGTGGACCACCTGGTGCTGGAGCAGGTAGAAGCTGTCTCTAAATCCCTTCCCACATTCCCCACAGTTGTAGGGATATTCCCCAGTGTGGATCATCTGGTGCCGGATCAGTTTGGAGCTCTCTCTGAATCCCTTCCCACATTTCCCACATTCGTAGGGACGTTCCCCAGTGTGGATCCTCTGGTGCTTGATCAGAATGTACCTGTGGCTGAAACCCTTCCCACATTCCAAGCACTTGTGGGGCTTCTCCCCTCCATGAGGCTTCTCCACCAGCTCTGAGCTCTGCCTGCATCTCCGGCCGCCTTCCCGGCTCAGGGAGGGTCTTTCCTCCTCGCAGCTCCCTGGGCTGGGTTTGCAGCCCCTCCTCATGAGGGATCTCTGGGCCTTTTCCTCCTGCTCCATCTGCCCACACTTTGGGAATAAAAAATCCTGGTTTGGGGGAAAAACATGAGGAGAGGGCATTAGGCTGGGGGCTTTCCCCCTTGC
Organism: Erithacus rubecula; assembly: GCF_903797595.1. Taxonomy (NCBI): domain Eukaryota; kingdom Metazoa; phylum Chordata; class Aves; order Passeriformes; family Muscicapidae; genus Erithacus; species Erithacus rubecula. The sequence continues at coordinate 56,242 of NW_027636043.1, read as the reverse complement.
CCAAGTGCAACTCAGGTAAACACTGGGTGTCCTGTGTGTGTCAGAACCTGCAAAACACCAAGCTTCAGTCCAAACATCACAACACAGATGAAAATCCCACCAAACAGCAAGATTTGGCCAAAACCCCATCCAAAATAGAAAGATTCAGCCCCTGCTAAAAAAAACCCAAAACACAGCAACATTTAGCCCAGTAAAGCTCACAAAGATCAAGATTCACCCCTGTGATAATCAGGGATCCCTCTCTCTGGTCACCTGCTGCATGTGATGGGGACAACGCTCCTGGGGCTGGGGAGAGGCTGCAGACACAGGGAGGGCTGGAACCTTGTGCTGCTTCCTGTTTCTGCTCCTCCTCCTCCTGTGTCCCTGCTCTTCCTCACATTCTTCTTCCTCCTGCTGTTCCTCATTCTCCTGCACAATCCCACCTTTTTCTCCCACGTGCAGCGTTTGACCATTTGCATTGGGATTATTTGTGTACATATGTGGGGGACTCAGTGATATCAAAATTTTGTTATGATTTTTTTCAATGTTCACCTTAAGGATGAATTTTGCAAAACCAGAAGAGCTTTAAAGGTAACACTTTAACAGGTAAAATGTTAATACAATATTGTCACTGTGGAAAAAAAATAGTAGATAGTGGGAGGGGCACATATGAGTCATCCAATGGCTCCACTGGAAGAGAAGCAGGGATTCCAGGCAGTCAGGAGAGGTTACAAAAGCACATTAACACTGCTGGGGCAAAGTGTGGACAATGTACCAGGATATTCTTGCCAGGGAGAGAAATTGGGCTGATTCCTTCTGTCCATCACCCCAAGCTCTGCCTGCCTGCACAGATGGAAATTGCACAGCTAAAGGCAGAGCCCATAGTGAGGATATCTGACTGCAATAGAAAATGGTTCAGTTGCAAAGGGAAACAGCAAATAGGCAACATTGTGAAAACTTTAGTAAAGAAAGTGGTGGGGAATATGCCTCTCCCTACTCCAACATGTGCTCTCTAGGTTATACAGAGTGTATTAGAGCACTGGGGTGTTTTGGCAAGTCCAGAGAAATCAGTTGGGAATCCAAGTATCTGATGACTTAATTAGAGAAAAGTGGTCAATTGATGCAGCCCTGGCTGGAGGAACCAACCAAAAATGGAGAAAAGATGAACAGACACAAGAACAAACCCAAATCCACAGACCAGCCCCTGGGAACCTCAACAAATTCATATCAGGAGCCAGAAAATCTACCAATATTTCAAGTAGCATAATATAGTTAAAAACTACATATTATCACTGGTATTACTATTATAATTATTTTCATACTATTATTAGTGTTGCTTATTATTACTAGTGTTGTTATTATTATTACTGGTATTATTATTATTACTATGTACTAATGAATATATTATCAGTCCTCAAATTAACAATCAATTGGCCGCCTCCAGCTCCTGACCTTCCTGCCAAGCAATCCAAAGAAAGGAAGAACAAGACATTTCACCATGGGATGGGATGGGATCAGATTATCAACTAACAGAAGGAAGTGGATTTTGTGGAAAATTAAATTACTCAAACTCCTGTTTGCAAATAGATGAAACTGAACAGGGGTAAAACAGATAACAAAGGAAACAAGAAAGTAGATCATGTACCAGTCCACACTGGGGAAGGGATGGGAATGGGACACGTTGTTTGTGGTTCCCTGGCAGACCATGGGTTAAACGAATGCTGTTCCTCCCCTGATGTGCTGCAGCAACTCTCATCTTTTTCCTGTGCCCGACACCTTGCTGAGTGCAGCTCATTCAGCAGCTGAGCAAGGGGATGCAGGTGGCAGCCAGGCCTGATCCAGAAACGGCTGCAAAAGGACAGGGAGGGAGGGCACTGAGAATAATCCCAAAATCAAAGAGGAAACAGAGTCAAAGAGTGAATATGCTTGGAAATATGACCAGGGACTTGTACATTAGAAAGCAATGGAAGAAATATCCACATCCAGAAAATGTTACTTATTGACACAGACTGCTGCTCAGCCAAAATCCTGCTCAATTCCTGATCTTCGACAAAGAGAAACACTTAACAGAGCCGTGAAAATCGGATGTTATACTAAATAAGGGGTGCATATCAAGGGGACATGCAGCAGGCGGATCGGGAAATCTGAACCTTCCAAGCGCCTCAGTCAGTGGGGAAAGGGAGAGGGAGATGGAGCCGGGAAAATGAGGATAAAAAGGAGGCGGCGTTTTTTAGAGACCCCATGGCAAATGCCCATAGACTCTCCCTTTGCTCATCAATAAAGTCACTTTACAGGTCTCCTCTGTCTCCTTTGTGCATACTAAACTCTGGCGACGTGAATTTTCCCCCACAGCCCCCCCGGTCC